>NC_137013.1:21099977-21394977 GCF_032717465.1 Coenobita brevimanus | reverse complement strand
TATATATATATATATATATATATATATATATATATATATATATATATATATACATATATATATATATATATATATATCTCCCTCTCTGTCTCTATCTCTCTCTCTCTCTCTATATATACCCTATATATATATATATATATATATTGTTACATAGCCTATGATTTCATCATCCTTTGTGTAATTTTAACGCACAGTTGCTGCATGTTTGATCACGAGCGTGTTCTGCCTCAGTCCCCCTTCTACCGTTATAGTAGAGTAAGTCGTCCTTTCTGTTATTCAGTGCGGGATTGTCGACCGTTTGTCCCCATCGCTTCATTTGCGCGTCCTTATTACAAGTTGTATCAGGCTCTGCCGGCCCCTATATAATGAGCTCAGTCTCTGCATCATTGCCACTTAGATCTGCTCCTCATTTTGTTCACATCTCTGTCCTCCCCTGTACAGATATTGTTGTTGTGAGTGCTCAAGAAATCTCCAGCCATCTGGCAGCTGTGTGTGATTTGAGTGTGACTGTTGTTGCATTTTTTCTTGTGCTGTGTAGCATGGGTTTAATTTGTAGGCTTAGTGAAGTTTTTGTAATTCATGTATGGATCTTTGTGTCAGTCATTTTTGATAGTAGTTTGTATCTGTAATTATTTATCTGGCATTCACTGAGTATTATCTGGTATCTCATTTTATCAGGGCTGACTTAGATAGATTTACTCTCGCTAATTTCGTGTTAATGGAGGCTATTGCAGATGACCATATGTTTGACCTGTTTATTTGCCATTACCTTGTCCTTATGAGTCCTGAATGTTTTGTTGTTAATTTAAGCATTAAACTTTAACTTGTAATTTTACCTAACTCTTTTGTTTTGAACCTGGAACTTTACGGGACAGTAGTGACTCTTCGTATTCTCACTTAAAGTGTACATTATCTTTCTCTGTTCCGTAACATAAATTTGGCGACCTCATATCAGGATATTCAGGATATTATCATAAGGATATTGTTTGATATTTTGTGACTGTGATATATTCATGATGGCTACTATTTCTACACTTGATGAAGCCAAAGATTTTTTGTCAAATGTGCAAAGAGTGTGTGATATAGAAAACAGAACAAAGAATGAACTTAAGCTTGTTGCTCAACAATTGGGAATTGCAGTTCACTCTCATCATTCTAAAGATCAAATTGTTGGCATGATTAATAAAAGCTTGTTTAATGTAACTCCTCCAAATGAGCAAACGCAGATTGAATTAGCTAAGTTACAGCTAGCCCTGCAGGAGGCTCGTGTGAAGGAAGCTGAATTTCAAGCACGTGCTAAGGAGGCTGATGTTAAGGAGGCTGAGTTTCACGCACAAGTTGAACTTGCTAGGATTCAGGCAGACCATGAGTATCGCATGAAACAAGGTGGAACTGGATCATCTAGCTCTGATGATTTTGATGTGGCTAAAAATGTTAAACTTGTCCCTCCTTTTAATGAATCTGATTTAACTAAGTATTTTCAGTTGTTTGAGAGGGTAGCTACAGGTTTTAATTGGCCTAAGGAGTATTGGCCAGTACTCCTTCAAACTGTTCTCACCGGTAAAGCTCAAGTAACTTATGCATCTTTGCCTCAGGATCAATGTGATAATTATGATGTAGTTAAGAGCTTGATTCTTAAGGCCTATGAGCTTGTTCCTGAAGCCTATAGAGTAAAATTTAGGACAACTTTCAAGCAAGATAAGCAATCCCATGTTGAGTATGCAAAAATCAAAGAAGATTTGTTGGAGCAGTGGTTAAATTCTAAGAATGTGGATTCTGATTTTGACAAATTTAAGCAGATGATTTTGCTGGAGGACTTCAAAAGGTGTATTTATAAAGATGTAAGCCTATATCTTGATGAGAAAAGAATAGATAATTTGTCTGATGCTGCAGTTTTAGCTGATGAGTATGTTCTCACTCACAAGAGATATTCTAGAGAAAAAGGGAAAGCTGAGAGTAAGTACGTTGCCTCTACTCAGAGTACAGGTAACAGGAAAGAGAATAAGGATGATGTTTCTCAGGAAGTAAATACCAGCTTCACCTCTAGATTTCAGAAAAGTAAATGTACTTATTGTAGTAAGCTTGGTCATACTACGGAGAGATGTTTCAGGAGACAGCGTGATGTGAACAAAAAGGAGTCTTTAAATATTCAGTCAATTGGTCTAGTGTCCACTCTTGAGAGTTCCCAGAATTCTTTAACTGAGTTAACTGAACCTGCTTTGAGGGGTAACTTAAATTCTCATGATGGAGCTCCTCTTTTGAGCAGTACGTGGGTGACACTCTCAAGAGTTCATGTGCTAATTTCCTGTCTGATGGTTTTGTCAGTCCTCTGGACAGTAATGACAGGAAATCAGTTCAAATATATCGTGATACAGGTGCTTGCCAATCCCTTATGCTGACCAGTGTTCTAGGCTCTAATTTTAATTCCTCTGATGAAACTGTAATCTTACAAGGTGTAGGGAATAATTACTTCTCTGTCCCTCTGTGCAGAGTGAATTTAGAGTCTGGCTTTGTTAATGGTTCCGTTATGGTTGGGTTGGTTGAGACACTCCCAATGTCAGGTGTAACTTTCTTACTTGGAAATGATATTGGTGGAAGTCAAGTGTGTCCAGCTCCTCAGTTGTCTAGCGAGCCAGCGGCTGTGTCCCAGGATTGTGATGTCCCTGATGTGTTCCCTGCATGTGCTGTCACTAGGGCTAAGTCTAAAGTTACTGGTGATTTAGAGGATGATGATGATGTTATCCTAGCTGACACTTTTCTTGCTAATTTGGACCACTCACCAGATGAGGCAGTACCCCGTAGTGTTGATAATTTGTCTCGTCAAGAGTTGGTTGAGTTGCAGGTTGCTGACCCTGAGTTGAAAGGTCTAGCTAACTCTGCCTGCAGTGAGGAAGAGTCAGCTGGTGCTTCTACTTGTTATTATGTAAAGTCAGGAGTACTTATGAGGAAGTGGAGACCCCCAACAGCATCAGCCGACTGTGAATGGGAGGTTGTACATCAAGTTGTCATCCCTCGTGTTTGTAGGCAGGATATCATTAGAGTGGCTCATGATTCCAGTTTGGCAGGACACCTTGGAGTGAGGAAGACTGTGGCACGCATTTTGAAACACTTCTACTGGCCAGGTATCTTCAGGGATGTTTCCTGGTATTGTAAGTCTTGTCACACCTGTCAAGTTGTAGGGAAGTGTAATCAGACTGAAAAGGTTGCACCTCTAGTTCCCATTCCTCCTTTTGAGGCGCCTTTCACCCGTGTGTTGGTGGATATTGTGGGCCCTCTTCCTAAGGCTTCTTCAGGATTTTCTTATGTGTTGACCATGATTGATATGGCTACTCGTTATCCTGAAGCCATTCCACTTAGAAACATCTCAGCAAAGAACGTGGTTAAGGAAATGCTAGGGTTCTTCACAAAGTTTGGTCTGCCCAAGGAGGTACAGTCAGACCGAGGAAGTAATTTCATGTCAAATGTTTTCAAGCAGTCTCTGAAAGAGTTGGGCATCACCCAGATCACGTCTTCAGCTTACCATCCCCAGACCCAAGGAGCGTTGGAGAGATATCATCAAACACTCAAATCGATGCTCAAGAAATACTGTTTGGAACATCAGAAAGACTGGGATAAAGGTCTTCCATTCGTTGTGTTTGCTGCAAGAGAATCTCCAAATGAATCACTGGGCTTCTCACCTTTTGAACTACTGTTTGGCCATGAAGTAAGAGGACCCCTTAAGCTACTTCAAGGAATGCTGGCTGTCGGAGGAAGATGACGTCAACCTGCTGGAGTATGTGATGAATTTCAAAGAACGGCTGTCCACTGCTTTACAGCTGGCGAGAGAGAATTTAGGAGCTGCTCAGGAGAAGATGAAGACTTGGTATGATAAGAAGTCCAGGTTACGCCACTTTCAGCCAGGAGATCAGGTTTTGATTCTGCTACCAGTTCATGGGCAACCTCTTCAAGCCAAGTTTAGTGGCCCTTATTTCGTGGAGAAGAAACTCAGTGATGTCAGCTATGTCATCGCCACACCAGATCGTAGAAAGAGCAAGCAGCTGTGTCACATCAACATGCTGAAGTTGTATCACGGGCGGGACGAAAATAGTCCAGTCTGCACTGTAGCTGTTCCACCCGAGTCTGCAAGTGAAGCTCTCCCATGCAGTATGAGCCTGAGTGATAGTTTGGGGAAGAATCCTGATATCATGAATGATCTCCAGACTAAGCTTCCTCATCTACCTCCCAAGGAAAGGCAGGAGTTTTCGGCATTACTGCAGGAGTACCCGCAAGTGTTCCGTGCTACTCCAGGAAGAACTACTGTGTTGATGCATGATGTCGATGTTGGAGACGCAAAGCCAATTAAATTGCCTCCTTACCGTGTGAACCCAGTGAAAGTTCCTCTCATCCAGAAGGAGCTTGGCTACCTGTTGGACCACAAGATGATTGAGCCCTGTCAGAGCGAGTGGAGTTCTCCTGTCACTCTGGTCCCTAAGCCAGGTGGGTCACAGCGGCTTTGCATTGACTACAGACGTGTCAATCAGATAACCAAAACAGACACTTACCCCCTCCCTCGTGTGGAAGATTGCATAGACAAGATCGGAAAGGCTAGGTACATAAGTAAGTTTGATTTGTTAAAGGGATACTGGCAAGTACCTATGACTGAGCGTGCTAGGGAGATCTCATGTTTTGTACTATTAGGAAAGACTTTTGCATGGTCTGTAGTGCCATATACAGATTATTTTAGAGTAATAAGAAATTTCCTTTGTAAATTTCTTTTTTCTTTGTGGGGAGGTGTTACATAGCCTATGATTTCATCATCCTTTGTGTAATTTTAACGCACAGTTGCTGCATGTTTGATCACGAGCGTGTTCTGCCTCAGTCCCCCCCTTCTACCGTTATAGTAGAGTAAGTCGTCCTTTCTGTTATTCAGTGCGGGATTGTCGACCGTTTGTCCCCATCGCTTCATTTGCGCGTCCTTATTACAAGTTGTATCAGGCTCTGCCGGCCCCTATATAATGAGCTCAGTCTCTGCATCATTGCCACTTAGATCTGCTCCTCATTTTGTTCACATCTCTGTCCTCCCCTGTACAGATATTGTTGTTGTGAGTGCTCAAGAAATCTCCAGCCATCTGGCAGCTGTGTGTGATTTGAGTGTGACTGTTGTTGCATTTTTTCTTGTGCTGTGTAGCATGGGTTTAATTTGTAGGCTTAGTGAAGTTTTTGTAATTCATGTATGGATCTTTGTGTCAGTCATTTTTGATAGTAGTTTGTATCTGTAATTATTTATCTGGCATTCACTGAGTATTATCTGGTATCTCATTTTATCAGGGCTGACTTAGATAGATTTACTCTCGCTAATTTCGTGTTAATGGAGGCTATTGCAGATGACCATATGTTTGACCTGTTTATTTGCCATTACCTTGTCCTTATGAGTCCTGAATGTTTTGTTGTTAATTTAAGCATTAAACTTTAACTTGTAATTTTACCTAACTCTTTTGTTTTGAACCTGGAACTTTACGGGACAGTAGTGACTCTTCGTATTCTCACTTAAAGTGTACATTATCTTTCTCTGTTCCGTAACAATATATATATATATATACTCTATATATATATACTCTCTCTCTCTCTCTCTCTCTATATATATATATATATATATATATATATTTTTTATGTGCTCGACTCTGGGCATAGGCTTTTCAGCCTGCTACCATGCCCAGAAGTCCTCCTACATATCGTACACCTCTACATGTCACCACTTCGGCGCTAACTCCCACCGTCCATATTGAATACATGCTAGGGCTGTCTCATACAGGACTGGCGTATTGGTATTAGCGGGGGTATTTTTACGACATGTCGGCGGGTCTTCTGGTAGATCAGTAAAGTCTGCCGTAATGAAATTCAAATCTTTAAACTGTTCCCTGCACCAGCGGGGATTTGAACCTCGGTCCGGTAGGACCGCAAGCCACCTCTCTACCGATTGAGCCATATATATATATATATATATATATATATATTCTCTCTCTCTCTCTCTCTCTCTCTCTCTCTCTCTCTATATATATATATATATATGTCTATCTTTATCTATTTATGAGCTGTTTAGTGAGTTCTATATGTATCCTCCTCGATTTTCATAGAGGACAGAAAGAGAGGCAGAGAAACAGGGAGACAGACAAAGATTCTCATTCATACATACATACATATCAATCTGTCTGTCTGTCTGTTTGTTTCTGTATGTATGTATGCCAGTAAAAAATACTACTAAAGATTGCACGATTGAGGAAGTCTGTTTATTTTACTTTAGCGTATAATGAAATATGAAGAAATTTGTAATGGACAGATATTTTACATAACAATAGGTAGATAACTTGACAGATGTATCGACAGATAGATCGATCAGTATCTAATTTTCCTAAAGTTACTCAAAGCTTTGTCAATACGTACGTGTGGATGACGCGTTTCCTCTCTCTCTCTCTCTCTCACACACACACACACACACACACACACTTCTGCAACGATCAACATGACACAGAATAAGCTCTGGTAGCGGAAAACCCTATTTTCTGCATGACCAAACCTTTTGACCTGTAAGCTTAGTTCTGCTTTCGAGAAAGTTATTGAAGTACAGGAAGGGGAGAAAGTTCTCATACTGTTCCACTGCGTCACACAGCATATCCGTCACTGTTCTCCCTGGCACATAATTAAAAAGAGCATCAATTTTGGACAGAGAAATTTACCAAAGCCTTGTTTAGCTTAGACATATTAACAAGTGGAGGGATGTCTAAAGTTGGGGTAATATATCAGACGATCTTTTGCTCGCGACTGTAAAGCCTCCATCAATGTATGAGAGTCGAAGGTGTCCTGTAAACCAGATTTCCGAAATAATAAAAGTGACGGCTGTGGACTTATTTTGTATACATGTAAATTACGCATCAAGCATCATGCTGGCCTAGAGAGAGAGAGAGAGAGAGAGAGAGATTGGTGGGGGAAGTCCCTGCAACCACAGACATTGTGAGGTACGGATTCCCACAACGGCTTCTTTATATCTATGTCCTTGTGCTTGTGTCTAAGTGGTTTGTCATCATCATCATAATCATCCCAGCTTTGTTTCCTAGTGAGATCAGAGGGATCCCAAGACAAACAAACAAAATTAAAAGGCAGAGAACTATCAACACTGCACACTACCATACAGAAGGGCTATAATTTCTTTCACCCACTACTTCAGTTACAATTTAACGATTAGTAAACTGTATCTCCATCCCACAGGCTTAACGTGTCACACAAGCATAAGTCACTGTACTGTATAACAAATGCCTGTCAAGTACAAACCATTCCAGACTGCAAGACTTAAGATGGAGTGCAGTCTTTGTTTTAAACATTTTTATCCACCCATTTCTGCAATTCGTCGTTTCTTTTCCCTCAGTTTCCGTATCTCACCAACTCACTCACACAAACTTACACCCACGTTCTTGGCATATACCGCCTCCTCCTACCCTTAAACTCACTAACATATGCACTTTTCACCAGTATGTGAAAGAGAGAGAGAGAGAGAGAGAGAGAGAGAGAGAGAGAGAGAGAGAGTAGGGGAAAGGCAAGATAATTCTATATATATATATATATATATATATATATATATGTGTGTGTGTGTGTGTGTGTGTGTGTGTGTGCGTGTACAGACAAGAAAAACTATCGTTACCCTTCAGAACTATGTACTATGACACAACGACGAAATGTTGTGGAATGACGGGACAAGAAAGTTTGTACCGCAAACCTGTCAGTGTCGTTACGTGAGACAAAGGTATTAGAATTTGTGCTAGAGGTAACAAAAGCTAATTAGATCGTTTGGCCTCTGTGCATAGAGACAATACGTTTTATTATCCGGCACCGAATTCATTAAATGAAAATAGAATGGTGTAGAGTCGGCAACATACATGCAGACGGGCAATGAGTCTGTGCACCCATGCCAGACGTATGATAGTAATCAGCCGATACAAACTACTTATATTAAATGTTGAGTAGAAGGAAAATAATAACACGTGTTCAGTCTCATTGCTTTAATATTTTGTATACCAACCCCCTGCTTCCAAACATCCTCTAGACGTCGAAGCATGGATGCCATTAACTCATCCACACCCCATCCATATTAACTCGGAAGCATCCATCTGAAGCATTTAACCACCCATCTAAAGCAAACAAAAATTTAATGAACTCGTGCACCCCTGCCAGACTATCGTACAAAAAAAAAAAAAAAGTCGTTGCCTATAGATTTAGTACCCTTCAAAATAATTTGTTGTATTCTATAGGTAATTGGTGATGAATAGCAGGAAAATAATAAACGTGCGAGTTTCATTATTAATCCCCGGCAGGGCACTCACGGTAAAGCAAACACGTCCTTTATATTTCCCCGGAATATGGCTCATTCTTGCTCATTATTCCAACTCTTGTAATGGGATTGTGATATGGCAACACTAGATAGGGGAGGGGTGAACAGCAAGGACCCTCCCACATTGCCCTGCTAACATTCGTTTCGCATCGAACATCCCCGGGGGTAACAATAGTTTTCTGATTATATATATATATATATACAGTATATATATATATATATATATATATATATATATATATATATATATATATATATATATATACCTTCCATCTTCTGTCTTTTTTCCCTTCATTCTTTCCTCGTCTTTCTGCCTGCGGGTGACTTTACACTCCCTCTTCTGTCTTCCATTCCTTCATTCTTTCCTCTTCCTTCAGCCTATGGGTGACTCTACACTGAGTGACAAGCCAAATGGTTTCCTGTACGCCAGGAAACCATTTACTATGCTGGGTGGTATCCACATAAACAAATTTTGGCGAATGGTGGTTTAGTGGGTAATTATTGTGCTCCAATCGGATTGAGCCAGTGAAGGTTTATATCCAAGGGGTGATTGGGGTTTATTGCTCACGTAATGCCACTCAGGGATGAGTGAGGTTGGTCACTTTCATCTTAAATGTCAGGACCAACTGCCTAGCCCCGGGCTTCTACGCTCCTTATGGGGCAACGTAGGATTGGATGATGGATGGGTGGATATATACTGTATATATATATATATATATATATATATATATATATATATATATATATATATATATATATATATATCCAACCATCATCCAATCCTACGTTACCCCATGAGGAGCGTAGGTGCCCGGGGCTAGGCAGTTGGTCCTGACATTTAAGATGAGAGTGACCAACCTCACTCATCCCTGAGTGGCATTACGTGAGCAATAAACCCCAACCATCCCTTGGATATAAACCTTCACTGGCTTAATCCGATTGGAGGACAATAATTACCCACTAAACCACCAGGCGCCAATATTTGTTTATATGGTTACCACCCAGCGTAGTAAATAGTTTCCTGGTGTACAGGAAACCATTTGGTTTGTCACTCAATGTAGAGTCATCCACAGACAGAAGAAAGAGGAAAGAATGAAGGAATGACAGACGTCAGTAGAGGGAGTGTAAAGTCAATAAGGACGAGGAAAGAATGAAGGAAAGAAAGATAGAAGATGGAAGGAAAGAAGGATGGAGGAGAGGACAGGGCAGACACCTGAGAGCAGCACTACATTGAGTGAGTGGATGGTGAGCGCCCCCACCTACCACCTAGATATATATTTATATCTGTCTATCGATCTATCTGTCTATATCTATATCTATCTAGCTATATCTATTTATCTATCTATTTATAGAGGTAGACAAAGTCACTGTCAACAAAATTGTTCAAATCGGGTCCTCAGAGGTGTAGTAGTAGTATATAGAATTAATTCTTCCCCTTGCAGGTAAAGTCTATCTATCTATCTATATACCTAGGCTGCTTCCCCCAAGGAAAGGGAGGTAGCCGAGACAGGACGACACACTCCCAATTTACTCATCCATTCAAACACATTCATTCGCATCTTAGCCCCAAAGGGGAGAACGGACAGATCCTCACCGCATCACACCGCACAAGGGTCAACTGCGCAATGCAATCAGTGACATCCGCAGCAGGGCCTGACAGCAGAACTGGTTTACCCCTGCCACATCATAACAGACCCATCCCCTTACCCACACCTGACCTGACTAGCTGATCAGACCAAATGCGGGAGAATATCCCCTCAGGGCTGCGTCATCACTTATTCATTCACAATTTCTCTCCATTTATTTCTGTCACGCACAGCCACAGCAGGTAAAGTACAAAGGGTAAAGTAGGTTCTGTGCTGAGCGAGATGCAGGTGAAAATCAAAAAGTGTTGTTGTCCGTTCGTTTGTATTGCAGGGCTTCGATAAGTGGGTTGGTTCATGATATTTTCAGCCGTTCGCTTCTCTGGTATACCCCTTTTTTTCATGCTATACCTATCGGTTATTAGGGGGACAGGCCATAATTGGGGATAATGGGGATACAAAAATTACGGCGTCTCGACGTCCCCAAGCGATAGTGAAGGGAGGAACGTAGACTCATTAAAATCTATATGGTTAATCTTTATCATAGGTGTATTGTGGGAGAAAATTTCATTGCCAAAGGTGGCCCAGTTACTGAAATATGACTTTCAGAAACTGTGATGTGCTGAAAGAGGAAGGAGAGACCTCATAGCTTAAAGATCAGTTGTCAAAATGCATAGGTTAAGATGAAAGGGAAGCCGATGGAGTGGCAGAACATAAAGGCAGAGGTGCGAGCTGTCACAAGATCTCTTTGCACACTGGAGAAGTGATATGAGAGTTTAATGAGTTGAAAGGAGTAAGAGTCGGGGGAAGGAACGTTAACAACATTGGATATGTTAATGATTATGTTGGTGAAAGTTCAGATAACAAGCTCCAGAGACTGGTAGATGAAATAAAATCAGCATGTGAAAGAATAGGGCTGAAGACAAACAGAAAGAGGACATAAGTAATGGTAGTATCGAAGGAAATAAATATTCCATGGTGCAGGATTACATTAATAGGAGAAAGTATAAAGGAAGCGGATAAGTTTTGTTATTTGGCCAGCACGATTACATCAACCGGAAGATGTGATGTGGAGATATGAAAGAGGATAAACTTAGGAAAACACACAAATGGCAGGGGAAAGTGTATGATATCAAATCGATATGTGTCCATAAAAACGAGAAAAATAGTAGTGAAGACGAATGTATGGTCCACCCTGTTATACAAGTGTTTTAAGAAGAAATGAACTGTCGAGCAAGGCAGTACTCCCAAGGTGGATGGAAAGCTGATGACAGGAAGAGCTGGAGCTCCCGTTTCATCAGCCCTCGGGACTAGGTTCCGACCATCTCCCTTTGCTGAACTTTTTCAGTGTCTCAGTAACACGGAGAGTAGGCCAGCATGCTCTTCAATACAAGTTTCTCTAACTATCAACACCAAACTACATGCACAGTACACACTACACTTCATATTCAAAATTCAGCTAAAATGGCGTCGTTTAACCAAGCCTCGGAGTCCCCAGGGGGGGAACAATAGGTGCCCCCATCTTGTTCTCGTGTTCCTGAACTCGATTCTTCTGAATTCTTTACACTCTGCCTTCGGCTTTCCTGTCATTCCTGACTAAATATATCTGCGCTGTTTACTTATCTCCTAATTCTACTATCAAAATTTCTTTGACTATCTTACTTCTATGATGGAACACATTCTATCCATTTCTCCTTTCTCCAAAATCTCCATTCTAGGAGATTTCAATGTTCACCACCACCTGTGGCTCTTCTCTCCTTTCACTGATCCACCTGGTGAAGTAGTCTACACCTTTTCTATCCTTAATGACCTAGAGCAGCTTGTACAACACCCTACCCGTATCCCTGACTGTCTTGGAGAGAGCTCCAAAATACTTGACCTCTTCCTTACTACTAATCCTTCTGCTTTCACTGTTAATCTTTTCTCTCCGTTGGGCTCCTCCAATCACAACCTTGTCACCTTAATCTGTCCAATCACTCCAGTATGGCCTGTGGACCCTCCAAAGGAACGTCGTCTGTGGCACTTTGAAGCTGCGGATTGGGAGGCCCTTAGGCAGTACTTCTTTGATTTTCCCTGGAATGATTATTGCTTCCGGGGCCGGGAGCCATCTAAGTGTGCCTTGCGCATTACGAAGGTTATTCTCTCGGGTATGGAAGGATATATTCCTTTCTCATATCCTCTGACTAATGCAACAAAGCCTTGGTTTAATCACGCTTGTTCTAATGCTGTCCGCAACAAGGAGACGGCCTATAAAAGGTACCGGAGCCAACCCATCCCTGAATGACATCTTTTATACGTTTCTGCCCGGAATCGTGCTAAGGCTGTTCTTCGCTCTGCTAAAAATAATATAATCCGTACTAAATGCTCTCAACTCTCCAACTCGAATTCTTCCCGCTCCTTCGGGTACCTTGCCAAAAACCTTTCTAACAACTTTACCTCATCATCCTTCCCTCCTCTTTTCCACTCTGATGGCTCTGTAGCTATTTCTTCTACTGATAAAGCTGATCTCTTTGTTAAGACTTTCTCCTCCAATTCCACCTAAGACAATTCCGGTGCTGTTCCTCCATCATTTCCCCCTTCTGACTTCCTCATGGCTGATATTAAAATTTCTTCACCTGATGTATTTTCTGCCATTGCCGGCCTCAATACTAATAAGGCATATGGACCTGATGGAGTCTCTCCTGTTGTTCTCAAGAACTGTGCTTCTGTGCTTACACCCTGTCTAGGCAAGCTCTTTCGCCTTTGTCTATCAACTTGTACCTTTCCTTCTTGCTGGAAGTTTGCTCTCATTCAGCCAGTCCCAAAGAAGGGTGACCATTCCCAACCCTCTAACTATTGTCTAATCGCTTTAACATCCTGTACCTCAAAAGCTTTCGAGTCAATTCTTAACAGCAAAATTTTAAAGCATCTTTCCTGTCACAATCTTCTTTCTGATCGCCAGTATGGGTTCCGTCAGGGACGCTCCACTGGAGATCTTCTCACCTACCTTTCAGACTCCTGGTCATCCTCGTTTCGGGACTTTGGTGAAAGATTTGCCATTGCACTTGACATCTCTAAGGCTTTCGATCGAGTCTGGCATAAATCTTTAATTTCCAAACTGCCCTCTTATGGTTTCTATCCTTCTATCTGTGCCTTCATCTCTAGCTTCCTTTCTGGTCGTTCTATAGCCGCTGTTGTAGATGGCTATCGTTCTTCTCCTAGATCTATTAACAGTGATGTTCCTCAGGGCTCTGTCCTACCACCAACTCTCTTCCTTTTATTCATCAATGACCTTCTAAGCTGTACAACTAACCCTATCCACTCTTATGCTGATGACTCCACCCTTCACCTTTCCATTCGGTTCCCGCAACGTCCTTCTCAGCAGTTACTTCAACAAATAAGGGATGAAGCTATGGCACATCTAATGTCTGACTTGGCTCGTATCTCTGACTGGGGTAAAAATAATTTGGTTGTTTTTAATGCATGAAAGACTCAGGTTTTACACCTATCAACCCGACAAAATCCTCCACAGGTATACCCACTGGTGTTTGATGGTATTCAGCTTAGTCCTGCATCATCCTTGAACATGCTTGGGGTTTCATTAACTCGGGACTTGTCTTGGAAAGATCATATTGCATCTCTAGTAGGATCTGCTTCCAAGAGACTGGGTGTGCTAAGCCGACTCCATTCCTTCTTTACCCCCGCACAATTGTTGACTCTCTACAGGGGTTTTATCCGCCCCTGTGTGAAGTACAACTCTCATGTGGGAGGAGGCTCCCCACATACAGCTCTTCTCAGTAGGGTGGAGTCAAAGGCTTTTCGTCTCATTAACTCTCCTCCTCTTACTGACTCCCTACATCCTCTGTCTCTTCGTCGCACTGTTGCATCTTTATCTCTTTTCTATCGCTACTTCGATGGTCCCTGCTCCTCTGAACTATCTGCATGCATTCCTCCACCTCTATGACGGGCGCGTAGCACCCGTCTAGCAGCAAACTCTCATCCCTTTTCTGTCCAACTCTCTAATGTAAGAGTTAACCGTTACTCCTAATCCTTCATTTATGCAACAGGTCAACTCTGGAACTGTCTCCCTCTGTCTGTATTTCCTGCTTCCTATGATCTCCAGTCTTTCAAACGCAGTGTGTCCATGCATCTCGAAATTGTCAGATCTTGAATTTGGCTCTCTCTTGTATTTTGTTTTTCTCTTGGAAGGAACAACAATTGCGGGCTTGTGGCCTTTGGTTCCTTCTTCCTCGCATAAAAAAAAAAAAGAAAACAGACGCTGGAGATGAGACCAGAGGCGATGGAGATATAGTTTTGGAGGAGGTTACTGAGGGTGTCATGGACTGAGAGGAAGACAAGTAAGCGAACAAGAGAAAAATACAAGAAATACATGGACGGATTGGTGAGGAGCGTTTTTTTTTTTTTTTAATAGATAATGAATGGAAGAAGGAAAAACAAAGAGCAAAAATAAGTTTATGTGCCTAAAGGCATCCTCCATAAAATATTTATAACAGCTGGACTTGAATTGAAGTGGATTAAATGTTTGTGGGAAACAACTCCCAGGAAGCGAATCCCAGAGAGTAGTAGTTCTGGGGATAAATGAATTTTGATAAGCAGAGGTTCTGCATTGCGGGGAAGAGAGTGTGAGTTCATGGGCGCTCTCAGCTTCCCGAGTATTTCGGGAGAAAATGTGAAGGGGAGGCACAATTGAAGCCAGTTCGTCAGAGCACTTACGGTAAAAATATCGATACAATAATGCTAAAGAAGCAACATCTCCACGTACTGATACTGGAGGAAGGTCCTGCGTAATGACAGACTTATTGATTAATCTAATGGCTTTATTTTGAATTTTGTCCAATTGCCTCAATGCAACCGCTACACATCCACCCCAAAGTAGTGAATGGCATTCGATCTGAGAATGCTTATGACTTATGTATATTGTGGACATCTGCTCGTCAGTGAAGAACTCACGAACTCTGTACATAAGTCTCAATTTTTTGGAAGCATTTTTAGCGAGGGATTTAACATGAGCTGTCCAGCTTAGGTTGGGGTTTAGAGTAACACCTAGGATATCGATTGTAGTGGATATGGGAATATTGACATCATTTAGAATTATGTGAGAGTCTGAGGGATTCTTCCAGTTGGAGAAATTAATGTATTTAGTTTTCTGAGCACTAAATGAGTCCAGATTTGTTTGTCCCCATTGATTAATTTTAGAAAGATCCTGGTTCAGAGAAATTGCTGTGTTTATTTGGGAATTTAAAATATGAAACTGTGTAAAGGAGGTACTAAATGTGAAAGAACTATGAAGTGTCGATTCATCAGCATAAGAGTGTACTGGGTTGTGAGTGACAGACAGGAGGTCATTTATATAAATGAGAAACAGGGTTGAAGCCAAAACTGATCCCTGAGGTACGCCAGCATTAATAGAATGAAACTGAGAATAAATTCCATCTACCATGATCCGTATTTTTCTATTGTGAAGGTAAGAAGAAATTAGAGGAACCAGTGATACAAGGCCATAGTGTGACGTCTTAGACAATAAGGCCCGGTGCCATACTCTGTCAAATGCTTTTGATATATCAAGTGCTACTGTGTGTGTTTCACCGTGTTGGTCTATTGTTTTGTTATTCTGATGGGTAAGAAAGCAAAGAATGTCTACAGTTGAACGTTCCTGTCTAAATCCATATTGCCAATCATTAATTAATTTATTGATTTCTAGATGCTTGATTATGTGTTTGTTAATTAGTGTCTCAAAAACTTTACCAAGAATGGAAGTTATTGCAATTGGTCTATAGTTTGATGGATCAGAAGTTGCCCCCCTCCCTCCCAACTTTTTTTTTTGGTGGTTGGAAGGCAGTTCAGTTGGTACAGTTGACCGTGAACAGAGGAATAGCAATCCATGGTCACCAACATCTTTCGGCACTGCGGTTGGGTAAGTCTGGACCTTTACCCTTGGCCTAATGTATATGGAAAGTGCCTTAAATAATCAATAGTGTTTCAGGGGCATTCCCTAATATTGTGATGAGGCCAAATGGGGTATGGGATTGGAGGGCAAGCTGAAGACTTATAAATCAATAGGATTAGCCGGTATTATGGGCTTAATGTTTGTTTAACGTTGCAGAACCAAAGATGCCTGGTGACCCAAATGTTGTGCCACCAAAGACAGCACAATGACTGAGATAAGGCATCAAGAAACTGTTGACAGTTAAGGTGCTGAGGGAGGATAAAGGGGACTTGACCGTCTAAAAAATCAGTAAGCTGAACCATTACCATAGGTCCAGTGTGTGTGTGTAACCTTTCACAGTCAAATGTTGTGGTTTAGGCAAATGGGTTTATTAATGAGGGTTTCCTTTCAACCTTTTTCATCTCCAATGCAGTTTTTTTTTCTTTTGAGGGGGGGAGGGGGGGTGTTCGACTCTGGACATAGGCTTCACACCCCGTTCTCAACGCCCAGTAGTCCTGTAGTCCTCCTACATTCCGTACACCACCACATGTCACCATTTCGGCGCTAACACCTGCCGTACATACTGAATACATGCTAGGACTATCTCATTCAGGATTGGTGTACTGGTATTAGCGGGGATGTTTTTTATGACATGTCGGTGGGTCTTGTGGTAGATCAGTAAAGTTTGCTTTAATGAAATTTAAATCTTTAAACTGTTCCCTGCCCTGGCCGGGATTCGAACCTGGGTCCATTAGGATTGCAGGCCACCTCGCTACATATTCAGCCACCTCCTCCCCCAAATCATAAACCCATGAAAACTTCGCGTGAGGTCAAGAGTAGGGTGCGAAGGATTTCAAATTCCAGGGTGACAACTCCCATAAGCTGTGATTTATACTGAGCTGTTTTCACAGGACGACTGTGTTTGTAAAACTGTATGACAACAGGTGACACAACGACTGAGGTATTGCAATGGCAAGCTACGTTAGAGGGAGGAGTGCTGTAGGCAGACCCAGGGATCATACCCTTGAAAATGAATAGGCTTGCCCTTTATTCTTTTTTAATTAATCAGCTTACGAGTCGCAGGGACACTGAGATACAGTATTCACTATATTTACGTGACGTACAGGGAGATGCTGGGGGAAGGGAGAGGGGACCTTGGATTTTACTTTAGGTCTGTTGTATGTGTAAAGTAGCCCAAACAAAAGTGGTCCAGCAATTACGAGACAACTTTCTTATGTGATTCAGCAAATCTGGCGATGGCAAGTCACTATAGACATTTTGTCCTTCTGCATTCCAGGGAAGTCATATAATAACACTGTACAGTGACAGGGTTCAAATTCGTAAATAATACTTAGATATCTTCAGTCCATAATTTCAAGATGCCAAAGTCAGCTTTATGGGAAAGTATCAAATGTAAGACTACTGCTCTTGTTTTGTCTCATGCAGAATGTGACCACAGTATTGACTGCAGAAATTCAGCCTTTTCAGCCAGGCACTCCTAGTGATTACTTTAGCTAGAGCCGATGTCGAAGGGTTGTCTGTGTGCGAGAATGAGCTATGTACTCGAACCGGTGCGAACAAGAATATCGCTCCACTTTTTAGTGAAACTATTATTAAACTTTTACAAAAAATAGTTCGAAAAGTTTGTTAGGTTCCAAAGATTGTATTCACGAGTTCGAAAATCATTGCCCATCGTATCGTTATTTATTATAATGAAGTGGATTTATATTTATATCAGCAACAACATATTCATTCATTCATTCATTGCCAGACGCCATGTATCCCAGACAGGGTGGCCAAGGGCTTAGAGTTAGTTGTTTTACAGGGAGGGGCACTAATCCTCCACCAACCCCACTTGACGTAGGGATGCCAACAGCATCTGGTGTTCCCCGGCGGTCACCCATCCAAGTACTAACCAGACCCAACGTTGCTTAACACATGAAATGAGTAAATGATCTGCTGTTTGAAGAACGGTATTAATATATGGGTAAAGTGGAAACTGTGCGGGACATGTGTACGTACTGTACGTAGCATTGTGAAGACTGTTTATGGACACATCGTGGTCTGGCAAGGCGAACTGTTTACCTTTCTG
Organism: Coenobita brevimanus; assembly: GCF_032717465.1. Taxonomy (NCBI): domain Eukaryota; kingdom Metazoa; phylum Arthropoda; class Malacostraca; order Decapoda; family Coenobitidae; genus Coenobita; species Coenobita brevimanus. The sequence goes on along the minus strand of NC_137013.1, from coordinate 21,377,017 downwards.
GGAGGTGAAGTTTCTGTATTGTATATTTCTGGGAATGACTTAGTAATTTATTTCTTTAATGGAAACTTTGGATGGTTGTGGTGGTCAAGTGTTTGCCTAAGGCTGAGATGCGGAATGGAGGGTGGCGTTCTCAAAGGCGTTCTGTGTAACTATAGTAATTTTGTTCGTTCTTCATATTTCTTCGTGTTGGATAAGATCAATATGTAAGGCTTGTAGGTGCATAAAGAAGTTCATTGTATTATCAGTTTAATTATATTTAAATACTACTCATAAAGCTCAGCAGACGAACGACTTACCTGTTTTACTTTGGCGTACACTAGGGAATTTTACTCGTCACAGGGAAACCTCACGGAAACTGATGGTTGAGGCTGCCACACTTTCGCTAAAATCTCACTTTAACTCCAGAATTTCAGTCGACTTATTCTAGTTTATAACAATAAAATAAGCATCTTAAGACAAAGACTTCAAGGCTGTCGTGCGGACCACACAATGAAGCTATTGCTCCTTTTACGATGAATAAGTTGTAACCACATCATAATCATAACACCTTGGCGGTAATTGCCAAGGGAGGAGAATACACGCTACAGTTCCTCTCTGTTGCGTCACCATCCACAAACCCTCCCGCACATGTTTTTTTGTGTTGCATTCTGATTTCTACTCTTCAGTGTTTGTTATAATCTTGTATCCATCATCATCCTGTTTCGTACTCTCATGTTGCCGCGATCCTTAGCCCTTGGTTCCACCGAGAAGAGGCGTCCCGTCGGCACCGGTACTGATGTTACTGGTAATAAATGTGACGTCGGTGGAGCAGTCTATCGCCTGATGCCTTAATCCGAAGGGGGTGCTCACAAACGAATCGCCTCCACGTCAGCCTGTCCTTTGTCATCTGGCTGTCCTCTTTCCAACTCACATCCCCTCACATTTACCTCTCCTCTCCATCCCTCCATCTCATCCTCGGTTTCCCCCTCTCCCTCTCCCTTCCATCGTATTTACACACACTCCCCTTCTCAGTCTCTCACTCTCTCTCATTTTCACATGGTTAAACCATCTTAAGCGTACTTTTTTTTTTTTTTTTTTTTTTTTTTTTTAGCACATACACAGAAACATCACAATACTCCTTCATTTCATCATTTGTCTCCACATCCTTCTCACAGATAACCCATTCCACTGCTCTCTTTCTTGACTTGTGTTTCCGTAACAAGTTCTAAGCTTTACTTCCATATGCTAGAGTTCGGATGACAATACTGTAATGCAGAGATTTTTTTTTTCTTTACTAGTGCTGGTAACTAAAGGGGTAGATTGCTTGTGGTAACTGTGCTTAGTACCAGTGTTTTTATTTATAGTGTTTGCTATTATTAGGCTGTAAAGATAAAGACGGTACTGAAAATATTGTAATGGATGCGATTAACAGGCGATAGTGTTAGATTATTTTGAGGAACATAATATTCCTGGGATAGATGCTTACGGAGTCTAAGTTCTCTATAAGAATCCAGACCAAAAGATGGATGAGTTATACACCCGTAGTCTTGCAGCTGAGGGCAGGGGTTACCCTTCCAGCACCCCGCTCGAGGTGGAAGCTCACACCTTCATCATATGTGGTAATCTTGAAAGCGGGAGAGCACACCCCGTCGTGTGGGTAGGCGCGGCGAAGACTTGGTAACACTGATTCATTTTAAAATTCAAAATCTTAATATAAACACAATACATATGACAGTTTCTGAGATTCACACACAATGTAATCTATTAATGTTTGCAGCTCTTACCTTTTCTGTTATTAAATATTAGAATTTGTTCTTAAATACTTTGTGTAAGAGTATGCATACAGGATTTGGAGAACCTGTACCGCAGGAAAAATTCGGTGTCAGACATAGCTTCAGAGGGGTTCATGCGGTCAGTAAAAACCCTACAAATACGCCTTGGCTGGTCATACCGATTTTTACTATATTTCTGCCCCAAATGCTTGTTTTTGCCATTTTTTTCCCACTTAGAACCCCCAAATCCTACCCCACAAGAAAAGGGGGGCAGGTTCATTTGAAAACCAATCATGAACACCGAAAATAAAAGCCAAATTCGTTCAGATCACACCAAAATACACCAGAAAAATATATTGCTAAGCCAAAACAATATAGTGTGGACTTGCAAAAGCTCAACGAACGCAAACATGAGACCTCGTAATTTAAACTAACTGGCTGTGCACCAGTCGTCTGTTTAAGTAGTACAGGGCCATTCTTTAGTGTAGGAATAATTTCACACACTAATCAAACTAATTATAAAAGTATCATGCACCATATCTGATAAACAGCTTGGTAGCAATATTGAGAACTAAAATGGAGTGGATAGAGTATCTCATCTTTGTTTTTGTCTCGTCGAAAATTAACCATCTCCAGAGAAGCGGTGAAGCCTTTTAAAACGATAAAAATATTAAAAGCTAATTTTTTTCTTTACACAATGTTTTTATCATTATATTAAAATTCCCATAACACACACCACAGGCTCCTTCAAATTCTACAGAGTTTTCACTGCACAAGGCTGCTATTATATGACGAAGGGGCATGCGAAGGGGTGCTATGAGACTCCCCGCGGATTCCAGTACTACGCTGGGGTAACTCTCCCGTTCACCGGGGAAAGCTCTCCCTTTCGTGCGTTAAGATTACCAGAAGATGTGGATAGGACAAGGTGAACTCCTTCCCACAGTTTAAGACTACGGCCGATAGAGTCTTGGCCAAGATATATAGCACTACACTGAGGGAATTATTTAATTAGGGACGCAGGGAGACGCACCTCAAAACCCCACCAAACAGGCAGGAATACATAGACGACCCAGAATCACCCACGATCTACTCATTAAAGAATTTTGCCAGTCCCTCTTCTGTCTGCACTAGCTTTGCTTTCACGGGTCATTGAATCCCAGAATCTTTACCCATTTTCTACCGCCACACCTCTGAACAGTAGCAGGAATCGATCTTTCTTGCAGACTACAGAATATGCATTTCCTCGTCTTACCGTGACTTGTGTTGTATATATTTACCGCTTCTAATGAGCTGTTTCAAAAGATTTGTCAAGTGCCATTATCAAACAATAGGGAATAAAGCAATGACGAACTAATTATTCATGAAAAGATGCCAATTTGTCCACCTCTCACAATAACTTTGTAGCTTCTTGTAGTGAAGTTTTGTAGATCAGTTAATCAGATATTAGACTTGTGGATGAGCGGTTGTTATACTTGAGTAGTTTTGTAAGTAGATAATCTTCATTACCTTTTTGTCATGCAATGACAGGAGAGGTAAAGATTAGTATGGGACTATTTTTATTTGTCTTGGAAATATTAACAAAAGTCTCTCACACATGAGTGAAGTATAGAGTCCTGCGAGCTAACCTCCCTCTCTCTCTCTCTCTCTCTCTCGCCCATGTTGCTTGGCTCCTTCTCCCTACTACCTGTCGGTTCTATGGCTAACCTTCTGAGCTCTGCTTCCTAAATTCTGGTGTAGCAGGGGTCGTGTCACGTGTGTTACACTGTTGTTGGAATGTTCTAGAAACCTGTGTGTGAGTATGTGTGTATGTGTGCGTATGGTCACTAGGCACTGTCGTGTGCCTATAAAGCATTCCTTGAGTTAGAGTGTGTAAGCATGTTTAGCATTGCTCGATTCTCGCAGACACAATACCTCTGACTTGCTGCTTCTATCTGGCTGTCTTTCTATCTATCTATCTATCATGTTTTCTATAATTAATTGTATTAATAATATGGAGTCCTAACATTGCTCGGTCACGCTGCTGAAGGTCCTCCAACAGCAATCATCATGGACATAGGCTAATCTATTAGTACATAATATTGATTATAATACTGTATATATATAATATTCATAGTAAATTGCAATGATCTAGTATTATTACATTTTAAACAAGTTGTATACATATTTGAATATATGCAATGGTTGTTGTATGACATTTTGTAAGATGTGTATGTATAACAGACATACGCATATAATTGTGCAATGGTAATACTGCTAGGTTATTACATTACATATTGAGTTATCCCTTTAGTAATGTCTAATATTTCACCTAACTTGTATGATGATTCTGGTAATACAGAATTGTGGTAAAATTGTATGATTTTACATAATATTATAGTAACACTGTGGTAATACATAATTGTAACATTGTGAATTTGCATAACCGTATTGTAATTGTTACATTGTAGTAACATTGTAGTAATACATAATTGTAACATTTTATGAATTGTTACATAATATTGTGGTAATGCATAATTGTGTTGGCCTTATAATTGTAGTTACAATTTGTTAATGCAACTATTACATAATTGTGTTGGCTTTATAATTGTGGTTAAAGTTACATAAAAGTTACATCTTGTTAATGCAACTGTTACATATTTGTTACATATTGTTTGTAGTTACGTAATTGTAGCAAGTATAATATAATGGAATCGTTTGTCATTACATAATTGTTACATATTGTTTGTAGTTACATATTTGTAGCAAGTGTAACATAATGCAATCGTTTGTCGTTACATAACTGTTACATATCGTTTGTCGTTACATAATTGTAGCAAGTGTAATATAATGCAATCGTTTGTCGTTACATAATCGTTACATATCGTTTGTAGCTACGTAATTGTAATAATTGCAGTCCTGACATTGAATCCGGTCATGCTGCGGTCGATGATATGATGTGCCATGCCACTAGCTTGTGGAGACAACAATTTGCTTTTTTGTTTGTAGTTTATGTGGTATTTTGGCATTTGTAGTAACACTTACACTTATTTTCATTTGTTTGTTATGTGATCGTACTGTATTTTTTTTTCTTTTTTTTTTGTATGTATTGATTTTCTATAGTGTGTTTTTCTTCGTTTGTCTACGCATTTTCGGTGTTGTCCGAGGTTGCATAATTGCTGGCTAATTCCCTTGGGACCCTTTTTTAAGGTTTAGTTTATATTGCACAGATATTACTGAAAATGATGTTATATAGCCCCATATTTTGTTATTTTATATAAAAAATATATATACACTATATATAGTACAGTATTAACTATATACACTGACTTTTTGTTCACTTGTACCAATCGTGGGCAATATATGTGTCAGCACTGTGTGGAAATCTTTGTCTTCACGATTGTGTTGATGTTCATTCTTGCTAACGTCATTTGTGTTGGCCATTTTTTTTTTTTTTCCTTGTAACTTAATGTATCTGTTTCCACTAGGTAGCTTTAATTAATAAATGTTTAATACAGTTCTTTTAATCTCTCACTGAGTAACTGTGATAGTATATTTTCTTCATTACTTTGTAGATGTAATAATGTATAGCTGTATGTAGGAAACACGTATTTTATGTAGGTATAAATGGTAACACTCGTTGGTAGTAAATAATTGCTATAATAAATGAATGAATATATACAGTGTAGAATAATTATGAAGTTAATTGAAGTAGATATATGTATTTAAGTTGTAATTATGTAGCACGTTTTATATGTTTGTGCAGTATTTTTTTTTTTTTTTTTTTTCGTCTATCACTGTGTATTGTATAAATGAAGTAACTATGTAACTCACTAATTTTTACCGTGGTGGGAATGGTGTGAGTGGTGTTGCACGTGGTGATAGCGTTGTCCTTCGCGGGTTGATTGACGTGTTGTCGTCTCAGCAAGCACATATGGTGACGTCGACTTCCCACACTGGTAGCTGTGGTGAGTGAATGAGTAGCGATGAGTAACTTCAGTGAAGATGAGTGAGTAAGATGAGTTGTGAATATGGGCTTGGTATCTGCCACGTCGTCTTGATCTCTTCACTCCTGTGTCAGCGGTGGAGGTAGGAGAGAAAGGAGGGCGAGGTCAGATGGTTGTGAGTTGTGAGTCGTGTCTCAATCTTCGTTTGTTTGTTTTGTTTTTCTTTCTCGATGTATTCTCGGTCCTTTTCTCTTGTGATTTACTCGTTGTGGGATGAAGACTGCCTCTACTTGTAGGTGCGTGTAGATTATACAGACGACTCGTAGAGTTGTTACTTGTAGTTGATTGTAGATTGTTGTCGTTCGTTGGTTCGTTGTAGAAATTGGAAGATTGTTTCTATCAATATTTTGTTAAACTACTGGCAAGGCGTCGTGTGACTACTTCTAAATCAGCGTGATGATCGTGGAGACAGAGGGGGGGTTGGAGAGAATACTGTCAGGAGCTGGTTGTGAGTTGTTGGTTGTGAGAGGTATTTTTTGTTTTCAATCTTGATAATGCAGAATCAACTGTACACTCGTAGACTCGTAGGCTTGTAGACTCATAGGCTTGTAGGCTTGTAGAATCGTAGGCTTGTAGCTTGTATTTTGTAGGAATTCACTGTAGATTCGTAGACGAGGTTTGTACGTTCGCTGCCGCCATATCTCACAATAACTTTGTAGTTTCTTGTAGTGAAGTTTTGTAGATCAGTTATAAATATATTAGACTCGTGGACGAGCGATTGTTATACTTGAGTAGTTTTGTAAGTAGATAATCTTCGTCACCTTTTTGTCATGCAATGACAGGAGAGGTAAAGATTAGTATGGGACTGTTTTTATTTGCCTTGGAAATATTAACAAGTCTCACACACGAGTGAAGTATAGAGTCCCTCGAGCTAACCTCCCTGTCTCGCTCTCTCTCTCTCTCTCTCTCTCTCTCTCTCTCCCATGTTGCTAGGGTCCTTCTCTCTACTACCTGCCGGTTCTATGGCTAACCTCCTTCTGAGCTCTGCTTCCTAAATTCTGGTGTAGCAGGGGTCTTGTAACGTGTGTTACACTGTTGGAATGTTCCAGAATCCTGTGCGTGAGTATGTGTGTATGTGTGTGTATGGTCATTAGGCGCTGTCGTGTGCCTATAAAGCATTCCTTGAGTTAGAATGTGTAAGCATGTTTACCATAGCTCGATTCTCGCAGACACAATACCTCTGACTTGCTGCTTCTATCTGTCTGTCTGTCTATCTATCTATCTATCTATCATGTTTTCTATAATTAATTGTATTTATAATATGGAGTCCTAACACACCTACCAATTTTGTGACAAAGAAATATGATAACTCTTCAGCATCACCTCAGTCCCTCTTAATACAAAAAATTAGGAAGAGTAATTTTCCCTTCCCCCCATTCTTTATTAATCTCTCCAGTTATCCAAGCATTAAAGTAGCACAGTAGTGTGTCATTTTCGTTTTAGGAAACTGAAGCAAAAAAAAAAAAAAAAAAAAAAGATTGCTTGAAACAATATTTTATTACTGCTCGTAGAGAAATGCAAAGTATTCGATTCGGCATCATGCACAAGGACTGGAAACTATTTTTTCGGGAAAGTAAGAGCCGGTAGAAATTGCTGTACGTTATAATAATGAACAAGAATAATATTCACCTCCTCCATAAAAATGTTATCATATTGACGACCGGGATAGGAAAAAAAAAAAAAAATTCAGACACAAAGGACAAAACAGACGGAGAACCTCATATAGGGCTGGCGTCTGTATTTGACCACCTGGAATGGATCAGATCAATATCCAATGGGAAGGAGGAGGAGGAGAAGAAGGAAGATGATGATGATGAAGATGATAATGATGAAGATGATGATAATAATGATGATGATGATGATGATGATGATCATGATAATAATAAGGAGGAGGAGGAGGAGGAGGAGGAGGAGGCTTAGAGTATTGCCTATATCTATAATCTCGAGGATGATCTTTAAGGCAGACAAATAACTTCCGTTCAATGTTCCCCTAGAATACAACACGTGACAAATAAAGTGGCGTCCAGGTCCTCAGTTGTACTGCTGGGTGAACAGAGACAAGTGGCGCAAGAACCGAACTCGGGTTTTTCCCTGTGCAGCCTGAGTGGTCTAAGCAATGCACCAACTGGCTCTCCCATGACATACAGTTTGATAAATATTAAAACAACTGTGGAAATGACCTATTATTTTCCTGCGGTTAAGCCTAGGCTATTTCAGGTCCGAGTAGTTCCTTGGCACTGTAGGCTGGCCTGTACCTATGGTAGTAATATTCATGATTTTCATAGCATCAGAGCAGAAATGGGTGGTGGTGAGTGATGCTGGGAAGGATATGCGTAATGGAGCATGAGCAGAGAACCAAATGCATACCGATGTTTTAGTTTGGCCAGTAAGGTGCCACTGATTTTACACTGAGAAACTGGTGGGGACGTCCCCCCTCTACCCCCCCCCCAAAAAAAAAAAAAAAAAAAAAAACGTAGAAAGCGCAAAAAGAAGGGAACAGGACATACTTGGATTAACGCTGGCGGAAGAACAGGGCTGAACCAATACACCATGTTAACACAATTATTGTGTGTGTGGCATCGTTCCCGGTGGGAGGGAGCTTTCACACTGGAAGAGGAATGAGCATGAGAGGCTGAGATGGTGGTAAATTGTGAAGCAACCTGAGGGTAGTACACCATGTGTAGATACAATCGAAGGATGGGTGAGATAGCAGCATAGTAAATGATTAAATCAGAGCTTTCATGAACAGCAAGAACAAAATACAGTAAAATACAAGTTTCTCCCATATACATAACACATTGCCATGCAAGTAATTAGCTTAGAAGTGATGATGATGATACTGCTGATGATACGTTAATTAATTGGCATTAATGCCAAGAAAAAGAATATGTAATTAGACAGTAACTGTGACCAAGGACATTTGTTTCAACACACTGTACGTTTTATTGTGTTGTCATGAGTCGCCTTTTTTTTTTTTTCATCTTGGAATGTAATATCTTCCTGTTCATTTACCGGTATCCTTCATTCCCTAAAGGTCGACAATTTAATTCCGTACACTAATTTCTTGTTAAATATGTTTATGAAGGTATTTATAGCACTAATTTAAACACTTGCAAGTTAAGAATATGATTTGCAAAGTAATATTATCATGTCACTCGAAAATAAATAAATTCTTCCACATATCTATTTAAAGCAGTTGCTTATTGTTGTACATGAGAGTTTGTAACTGGGCTATATATATATATATATATATATATATATATATATATATATATATATATATATATATATATATATATATATATATATACACACACACACACACACACACACACACACAGATTGATAGATAGATAGATAGATAGATAGGTATATAGAGATACAGATATATAGATTCTGTTTACCAGAATCCCCAACCTGTAAAACATAAGTAGATTCCAAAACGTGAAAATGTATTACACACACACACACACACACACACACACACACACACACACACACACACACACACACACACACATTCAGTTCATTCCTGGGAAACCCATCTACTTGAAGAATTAGAAATTTATCCATGTGCGTAAAATAGTAAACTAGTTGATGCCCATGTCGTGCTTCCATTGACTGCTGCTTCTGCTTCTTACTTAACCTTGATTTTCACCAGTGGCTGTTCTGATGACTACATGGTAAGCAGAAACCGGAATGTGTTTTGGGGCGTGGCTGTCAGCTTGTGGCATCTCATGTGACGTCATACAGCTGAGCAGCGTATAAAAATATCCCGGCTCAAGGCTGGACAGCAGAGGAAAATCTTTAAACTTTAAACAGGACTGGGCTTCAGACAGCCCTCGACAGTGTGTGGGTATGTAGCATCCAGTCTCTTGTTCATCAAAATATTGTTACGTGAAGGAATCTCTGGTAGGCTACTTGTCAATACCAAGAGACTTGTAGATTTTTGTTTGTTGTAACCTATAGCCTCACGCAAAACAATTTCATACAGGTTACGCAGATATATCAGTTAATACCCATGACGGGTAAAACGCACACACACACACACACACACACACACACACACACACACACACACACACACACACACATTTTATAGGTCACTGGCGAGAAATCATCTTCCATAGACAACTTTCCAATTAGGTCTGCTCTACACACGCCCCATCATTTTTTTTTTTTTCTCGCACCAACCCTCCATGATCTTTAAATCTCTCTCTCTCTCTCTCTCTCTCTCTCTGTCTCTCTCTCTTTCTCTCTCTCTCTCTCTCTCTCTCTCTCTCTCTCTCTCTCTCTCTCTCTCTCTTGTGTATGTTCATATTGCTCAGACTTTATAATACTAAGTCTTGTAATCTCGCCAAAAGCATTGTGTGGAAAACATCCATTGCCGTGTATAATACATATTAGATCTTTATCAAGTTCATCAGTTTGCTTCCTATAATTCATTAGTCACTTCAGACATATGGATGCTGCAGCCAAAATCAGCTTGAAGTGGCTAGTACTGACCACCATATTGATGTTGCCATTAATGTTATGACAATATGTAACAGTTACAGACATCAAAATATAGGGGTTGACATGAGTAACGCTTACACGATGTCATGTCTAATGCACAAGGAAAGTCGAACACATATATATTCTAACTAAGAATGTCGATGTATCACGAACTCTTTATGCCAGACAATAGAGGTATGTCATGAGCACGCAGTATAACCAACCTGAGCCAGTGATCTGACGTCATGGAAAACTACCGGTGGATAGGTACCAGACATAGACACACCTATGCACTGGTCGGTATATATAGGCTGGGAAATTGGAGAGGAGGGCAAAGAAGGAGAGAAGAGGTTGAAGTAGGAGAGCCAGGTGGCTCGCCGTCACGCTACTTTACGTTACGTTACACTGTCAAGTCATAAATTTGTACAATAAAATCCCGTAAACATGAAGAATGACTGACACTCACCTCACTTAAGTAACAGGAATATTCAGAGCAGGAGAGTGAGATAGAGAGAAAGCTCCCTTTCCTCTACTTGACGATGCACCATTTTACTCGCAGCGGCCCACACACTCCACTGGTGATACAGGTGCAGTCATTCATCACGATACACTTAAAATCTCTCTCCACCTAATTAACCCCTCGGCTATGTTCATCGATATTGGTGGCAGCGGCAAGTCGGAGCCATACGACCACTCGCGACTTTATCCTGGTGGTGCTTCGACAATCTACAATTACAACCAACCTCCATATCTCACTACATCTATAAACAGCTACGTCATCAACATATATATATATATATATATATATATATATATATATATATATATATATATATATATATATATAATTTGTTAGTATATATTTAAGTATATATTTATATATATATTTACTAACCCTTCGGCTACGTTCATCGATAATGAGACAACATGAGTGTGATGGTGTTTCGTTACATGCCTATTCCAGGTGTGATTATTAAAGAAAATATCTATTAATGAAGGGATGTAGGGCTGTTTCCATTTATTAAACGCATCAACCCGGTGGCGTCTTTTAAGTTTAGTTTGTTCACATATCGACGATTTTATGAAACTCGGGAAAGCAACGTGCTCATGATGGCTGTATGTAACCATTTCATTTTGAGATGTTTATTTTTTAAGGTGAAGAAAATCGTCAAAAGATTGCAGGAATGGAAAAAGAAATGCATAATAGAAAAGGGATTAAAATATTTAGTGAAGAAAAAATATATCTTATCGCAACACTGTCATTAGCATACTGTGTCAAGTTATTCAAAATATTTAGCTCTTAGTTCAGTGTCGTGTTTTCCTTTATTCTGTCTCCAGATAATATTCATCAGCTTGGGAAAGGCAGTTCTAAATGGAGGGGTTATTATGAGAAGCTGAATAAAATGATTGGACCGTGGTAAGTCATGTAATCGTTGTGAAGTGATCAATGCAGTGTTGCCTTTGTCAGCTTTATTACATGTCCAAGTATGGATTCCTAACCCCCCCCCCCGCCATTTTTTCAGACTTCTGCAGATAAATTACAGCGGCCGGACCAAGTATCGTTGAAGATGGTACAGCGAGGACTGTGTGTGGTGGTGATGATGATGGTCCTGGCGGTGGCCGTGGGTGAGTAACAACCTTCAATGTGTCATTATTAGGACTATAATAAGTAAATTTTACCTGGACTATGCTTGGAACACAAAACTGGTGAAATTATTTAATATTCATGTCAGTCTTGCTTAATACAGTATTTCAAATAATATGTACACGACTCGACCTCTGCTTGTATGCGTCACACACACACACACACACATCTGCAGCTTGATTCTGAACTCTGCCGACAAACTTTCAGGGTTATTTCCCATAAAACAATGCACCGATTGTATTCTATATGGAAATGCGAAAGACTGCAAGGCTGCTGAGACACAGGACATGAGCTTACTGTAGAATAGTGAGATCTGTCCTAGTCTGAGCCAACACAAACGTGTACCATCCCGAACACTGACGTGTTGTCTCGCCCTGCATCTACCTCGCCCGCCCACTTTTTTTTTTTTTGGGGGGGGGGGTACACTTAGTAAGCCAGCCATATTGGCAACGTCGGAGCGAGTTTAGCAAGAAATGATTCGGCAACGTCGCACCTTTGCTCGAGAACAAATGAAACAGTTCGGCTAATCAAACAAAAAATTCAGCAGATAAGCCTTGTGATGACGTTTAACCAACTTGTAACCTAATGTTAACCTACAGTATCGTAATACCTTATTTTATTTGAGAAGAGGACGAAGGTGCGATATGTCATTATGACAAGAAAAAAAAAATCACTACCCGCCCTCCGTCAACAGCTAGTTATGTAATCGTACACGTTGTGTCCAATAGTTGGGGTCTAAATTTGGAAACACACACACACACACACACACACACACAAGACATCCCTATCCTTGACGTCAGACACGCCTGTTCCTACCGGTTGGAAATCCCGTCTTAGTGTACGCTGCTTTGCTGCACATTATCCCAGGCAGCTTCTTGTTCGGGTGAAGGTTTCCGCGCTTCCGGTTCTAGTTGACTCCTCTCGAATGCCTAACACACCATGTGTTCTTGGCTTGCAGTACTGTATTTAACCAATATATGATTGTGTATAACATAGTAACTGAACGATCAGCACCTGACTAAAACTATCAGTGATGTCATACTCAGTATCCAGTCTAGTTGTAGCCTGCAGTGTTCGGACATCTGACCCAGACTTAGGCATCAACTCTATAACCTATGAACAGTGTTACAAATACTCAGTTATGTCTCAAGCAACGGTCGCCCAGGGATTTGATACTTTCATGCTAACAACATAGTATCAGCACCATATCATTATTTACACGGCTCACGATATTCAGAACACGTAAATAGGTAATCCAGATGCTACTACTGTGTTGGATGTCACGGTGTAACTAGATATGTCCTTATGTTCGGTGTTAAGCACTGCCTGGCAACTCTGTTGCGCTAGATTTCTGTCTAGTCATGTCTTCGAAATAGTCTTTGTAGGTGAAACTTTACAGAATGAAAGAAAAGCATTCGGGAACCGAATGCTAATCGCCCGCCTGAATACACTGTTGGCCAAGTCCAAGATTTGGGCCATATCTTGACACCCTGAAGGTTTCTTGTTGATAGCGGAAGCTGTTCAAGAGATAGCATGGTGCTAAAGGCGGGCGATAAAAACAAGTTGACTTTTGACAGCAATTTTGGTGACCTTGACCTTGACCCCGAGTGCCCATTTTCCAACTCGTCCAAGATATTGGCCATATCTTGATACCCCGAAGGTTTCATGATGATAACACACGCGGTTCGTGAGATATAATGAGAACACACACACACACACACACACACACACACACACACACACACACACTGAGACAGGCAAGCATATTATCGTTCTGCCTTGGTAAAAGGAGGGCGATTATAATTAATGCTTATTTTTCATCATAGAAGTGATCCTCAAAGTTTTTCGGTAGAGTTCAGAATCATGCTGTATATGTATGTGGCTGCTCGCACCCAGGTAAGAGTGAACGGAGATTGGAGTAATGAGTTTTCCGTGAATATTGGTGTGCATCACGGGTCAGTTTTGAGTCCCATGTTGTTTATCGTGGTACTTGAAGCCCTCTCACGTGACTTCAGAAACGGACTCCCGTGGGAGATGTTGTATGCTGATGAGTTGGTGTTGCTTGCAGAGAATGAAAGGGAGGCAGAGGAAAGATTTAGGAAGTGGAGAGATGGTATGGGGCACAAGGGCTTAAGGGTAAATGCAGATAAAACAAAAGTGATGATATCTAGGGTTGGTCGCGGTACAGCCAAAAAAAGAGGGAGAGTGCAGTTTGCCACAAGGGCATGGGAAGTATTCCATCTTGTACAGTGTTTGTGGTAAATGGGTGCACAAGAGATGTAGTGGTATTAGAGGTAGACTGCGAGATAATGCTGATTTTATGTGTGCGGCGTGTCAGGGAGAGCAAGTGGAGATTGTCAGGCATGAAAGGATTGAACTTGCTAGTGAATCTCTTGAGTGTGTGGAAGAGTTTTGTTATCTAGGAGACATGTTATGTGCTGGAGGTGGAGCCGGCTAGGGTGACAAGTGGTTGGAAGAAGTTCAGGGAGCTGTTGCCTCTCCTGACACTGAGAGGATTCTCCCTACGTGCTAAGGAGTCTTTGTATGCAGCATGTGTTAGGAGTGTGATGCTGTATGGTAGTGAGACCTGGACAGTAAAGGAAGAGGTTATTCACATGCTCAAACGTACGGAAATGACAATGATTAGGTGGATGTGCAGTGCGTCCCTGCGTGCAAGGCCTGGAGGGGGGGGGGGACTTACGATGGAAGAGTTGAGAGGTAGGATGGGACTGGAGTGTATTGGTGTTGTGATGAGGAGAGGTAAATTGAGATGGTTTGGGCATGTGGGGATGATATAATTGGGTGCAGAAGGTGAGAAGTGTTAATATTGGGGGTGGGGTTGCGAGGGATAGACCGAGAAAGACGTGGGACGAGGTCATTGTGACATCAGGGTTAAGGGACTGAACAGGGAGGCTGCCATAGATCGTACAGCACTGAGAGCCGTCATTAGGTGACCAAGGCCGACGCTTGCAAGCATGTTGGAGCCTTCAAAAACGAAACGAAACGAAACGAAACGATGTCTCTCAGTCTATCTATATCTGTCTATCTACAATATGTACAGTATGCATGTATTCATGTACGTATACAGCAGTTTTTTCGTGGTAGGTGGGGTTACCGATTATCATTCCACATAACGCAGGGCTACTTCCATGTGACTCTAAAACGAGTGACAAGCCGATTGGTTTGGTGTAATCCGGTAAACCATTACTACTGGGAATTGTAACCGTACATTCCAAAATATGCCTGGTGGTTTAGTGACTAAAAGAGCTCCAGTTGGATATGGCCCACAAGGGTTTTATACCTGAGAGATAGCTGGGGTTTATTTCTCTCATGATACCTCCGACATTCGTTTTTTTTTTTTTTTTTTTTCCAGTGGAAGTATTCCACTCTCTTAGTGAAGCATCTTTCCTATGTAAGTGCGAATCTTATAAAAACATATCCACGCACACCGAGCTATTACAGTGTAGGTGGAAATGAATTTAAGCTCATCCAGTCACGATGGTTGACATGGTGTGTATATATTAACGAGAAGTTGTAATAAAACAACAATTGCCAAGTTACTGACACGCCCTGCATACCATGTGTATGGCCTATTAATCAGTTTCCCATTTTTATCGCCTGCTTTTAGAAGGCAGAGCGATAATGTTTTTGCCCTCCTCTGTGTGTGTGTGTTCTTACCTAATTGTACTTACCTAATTGTATCTTTACAGGAATGAGTCAAGCTCGTACTGTCCCGTGTCTTAAACCATATTT
This sequence comes from Coenobita brevimanus, assembly GCF_032717465.1. Taxonomy (NCBI): domain Eukaryota; kingdom Metazoa; phylum Arthropoda; class Malacostraca; order Decapoda; family Coenobitidae; genus Coenobita; species Coenobita brevimanus. Next base: position 21,361,391 of record NC_137013.1, on the reverse strand, counting down.
ATCGTACATATCCTTAAATTTGTGAATTGTTTTGGCACACACTATTTCATTCGGTAGCGCATTCCACTGATCAGTTGCTCTGTTGGGGAAACTGAATTTCCTTACGTCTTTATCACCTCTCTTCTTATGCAGTTTTTTGCAGTGTCCTCTTGCTGATCCTTCCCAATATGTTAAGTAATCATTTATGTCTATTTTCTCCTTTCCTGATATGCACTTATATAGCATTATCATGTCACCTCTTTTCCTTCTCTCCTGTAGTGTTGGTAGATTCAGTTTATTTAGTCTTTCTTCATAGCTTAGATCCCTTAAGTTTGGTATCCATCTTGTAGCGGCCCTTTGAGCTTTTTCAATCTTGTCTATGTGTTTCTTGAGATGAGGACTCCAGACTACTGATGCATACTCCAGGGTTGGTCTAATGAATGATGTTATTATCCTTCTTAGCATGTCTTCATTTACGTATGTGAATGCTATTCTCATATTTGCAAGCAGTGTATACATGTTCCGTACCTTCTCACTGATGTGGTGTGTGTGTGTGTGTGTGTGTGTGTGTGTGTGTGTGTGTGTGTGTGTGTGTGTGTGTCTGTTCCCATTATATCTCATGAACGGCTTAGGCATCAAGATATGGCCAAAATCTTGGACGAGTTCGAAAATGGGCACTCGGGGTCAAGATTAAGTTCACCAAAATGGCTGCCAAAGACAATTAAATCGCCCACCTTTAGCACCATTATATCTCATGAATGGCTCCGGCTATCAACATGAAACCTTCAGGTTGTCAAGGTATGGCCAAAATCTTGGACTTTTTCGACAGCATATTCTGGCGGGCGATTAGCATTCGGCTCCCGAATACTTTTCATTCATTCTATTTATCTATTTATATTCTTCATTGCTCTTGTTCCTTAGTCCTTCATATTCCTCCTTAGTTATTCACACTGCTTCATAAAACTTGCTACCGCGTCCTTCATCGTCCGTTTTTGTTACTCATGGTTCCTTAAACTTGTTTTTCAAATTTCATTTTTTTTTTGTTCATAGTTCATCATAAAGCTTGCATCTAACTTCTGTGTTATTCACATTTATTCATAGCCTTGCTCTTCAGTCTCATTATGGTTCTTAGTTATTCATAATTCATAGTCCTTGTTCCTCGGTTTATCATACCTCTTCTTACATACTCCTAATTTTTTCAGTTTTTCTTTCCTAGTCTTTAATAGTTCATTCCACTCAGCTGCTCTCGTGAGCCAGGTAACTTACAGTCATACCACCTGACGTGTTCCCATCATATGCCACAGGCACCCAAGTTGCTTACATCCTCACTACCTGACTGGGTTTCCTCTCCAAGGCCACAGGTACCCAGGTAACCATTGTGGTCCCAAGACCTTATGCATTCCTGTACAGGCCACGCGTACTTGGTCTTACACAGTCCTAAGTCTTTCTCTGTTTTTCTTAGTTCTCCCTTCCCCTCCCCTCCCCTACCCAGGCCACAGATTCTCTGGTAACTTATAACAACGCCTTCTGATGTGCCCTCGCTCCTCTCCTCTGGGGCACAGACACCCATGTTGTTTATTTTAACACAACCTGACCGGCCCCCTCCTTCCCTTACCCCTGGCCACAGGTACACGAGTAATTTATATCAATACAAGCTGACGTTCCCCCTCCTTCCTCTCCGCTAGAACACAGGTAACTGGGTACTTTTTATCAACACAACCTCACTTCCATCCGCTCCTCCCCCAGGCCACAGGTACCCACGGTGTACCGATGTGGGTTGCCCAAAGATCTTCGATCCCGTGTGTGGCAGCGACGGCGTCACCTACGACAACACGTTACTTCAAAATCGCCTGTTGTAAAAAATCCACGTCTCAGGCTCGTACACAAGGGGCAGTGCAGACGTGAGTTGTTGTTTAGAATATGACAATATTACTAGCATCGTTATGACGAAGTACAGCATTCATTATCATTGATGAACCTTCGCGTTGTCACGCTCTGAACACTGGATGGAGGGAAAACATCTGCGACGTTCACCCAGGAGCCCAACTTTCTCATATTTCTCTGCTCTTAGGGCTTCGGAAAGACTCTGGTTCGATTGATATGAGTCTCAGTTTGCTGCAAGGTGGCGCTAGTTCCCTTCACGGTGTATGTGCTGTACTGCACTTACAGGACAACCCCACAGCAGCAGTCACATAAATGTGGTCAACGGGTTTGCTTTGCTAAAACGACTGGGGTTAAGCAACAACATCATCAACACCAGTATTTATCGATTTTGCAAAGCAGGATGATGTTCAACTCCCATTCGCAAAATACAAAATTCTCAGGACCAGAAGGGAACAAAAGAAATAGGGTGACGAATGCTAATCGCCCGCCACAAGCTACCTAGATATTGAACGTGAAGAAAATGTTTACCAGTTGCTGGGTTAATGGCCAAAATGCAATGTGATATATGGCGGCTGGCATTCGGTCATCTTTGACTAAATCCTCACCAAAAGTTAATCACCTCTGTCCATCCACACAGTTGCTATTTCCTGAAGGCTTGGTGAAAATTCGTCCAAAACTTTTCGGGATTTTTTGGAAATGGACACACACACGCCGACAAAAACTATATCGCTTCGCCTTGCTAAAAGTAGACGATACGACACGAAAATCTTGATAAATTCTGCGGACGTTGCCACCCACACTTCTATCCGTTGCTGAGATATTGGCCAAAATGCAATTTGATACGGTACATGGCGGTTGGCATTCGGTCGTCTTTGATCAAATCCTCACCAAAAGTAAACACTTCTGCCCATCCACACAGTTCCTACTTCCTGAAGGTTTGATGAAAATTCTCCCACAACTTTCCGATATGTTTTGGGAACACACACACACACACACACACACACACACACACACACACACACACAGAGGAAAAGCAAATGGTCCTGATGAAATTTCATGTTGGGTGCTACGAGAATGTGCAAAGGAGTTAAGTAAACCATTATTTTTAATTTTCAAGAAATCCTTGAGTCAAGGTAAACTACCTGATATTTGAAAAAAAAAAAACAAATATTGTCCCCTTATTCAAGAAAGGGAATAGACAAAATCCACTCAACTACCGACCAGTATCACTGACCAGTGTTGTAAGCAAGGTATTAGAAAAGCTTATAAGAAAAGCTGGGGTAAATCATCTAGAAGAACACAATATGATAACAGAAAGACAGTTTGGTTTCAGAAAAGGAAAATCATGTGTTACTAATCTGTTGAGCTACTATGACAGAGTAACAGACACAATACAGGAAAGAGAAGGATGGGTGGACAGTATCTGTTTAGATTTCAAGAAAGCATTTGACACAGTACCACACCAAAGACTTTTATGGAAACTGTACCATCAAGGAGGAATTCGAGGCAAAGTGTTTTGTTGGATGCAAGATTTTCTCATAAAAAGAGAAATGAGAACAGTACTAAGGGGAAACTACTCATCATGGAAAGAAGTAACTAGTGGAGTACCACAGGGCTCAGTGCTGGCACCAATCATGTGTTTAGTGTATATAAATGATATAAACAGTAACACTGGAAATGAAAGCTATCTAAATATGTTTGCAGATGATGCAAAAATACAAAGGAGAATTGCTAACACAGACTCTTACAAAGAGCTACAAGAAGAATTAAATAAACTTCATGAATGGAGTAATACATGGCAAATGGAATTCATTGTGGACAAGTGTCATGTAATCAAGTTTGGTAAAAGTGGAAAAAGACCTGATTGGGATTATACGTTAGGAAATAAAACCCTACACACATCAGAAAGAGAGAAGGACCTAGGTGTGATTATCAATAACAGACTATCTCCGGCTGACCACATCAGTGAGAAGGTACGGAACATGTATACACTGCTTGCAAATATGAGAATAGCATTCACATACATAAATGAAGACATGCTAAGGAAGATAATAACATCATTTATCAGACCAACCCTGGAGTATGCATCAGTAGTCTGGAGTCCTCTTCTCAAAGAACACATAGACAAGATTGAAAAAGTTCAAAGGACTGCTACAAGATGGGTACCAAGCTTAAGGGATCTAAGCTATGAAGAAAGACTAAATAAACTGAATCTACCAACACTACAGGAGAGAAGGAAAAGAGGTGACATGATAATGGTATATAAATGCATATCAGGGAAGGAGAAAATAGACATAAATGATTACTTAACATATGGGGAAACATCAGCAACAGGACACTGCAATAAACTGGATAAGAAGAGAGGTGATAAAGACGTAAGGAAATTCAGTTTCCCAAACAGAGCAATTGATCAGTGGAATGCACTGCCGAATGAAATAGTGTGTGCCAAAACAATTCACAAATTTAAGGATATGTACGATAAATATGGTTTAAGACACGGGACAGTACGAGCTTGACTCATTCCTGTAAAGATACAATTAGGTAAGAACAATTAGATAAGAACACACACACACACACACCAGAGAGGCAGCACATCCATCACCTCACTCTGCGCTGGCCACAACTGGCCACACCTAAATAGTATCTTTATGAGTCAAGCTCTGTACTAGGTTAAATTAAGTGATGGTCTAATCTGGTAGCGCAAGTATAAGCAAAAGTGTTGTCCCAAAAACAGAATACACCCAATTAGTGCAACAATCCTTTGATACAACGAATCATCAGCTAGGTGTCGTCTGTCACCAGGCAGGTAGCACGGGGATGCAAACTTGTAAGTAGAAGTTATTTTTCTCAGTGAGAATTACCACAAGATGAGCACCATCATTAGCAAAGTGCAGAAGGAAGGAGTTAAGAAAAGGGATGAAGGCAGAAAACAGGATGATGAGTTCTACACAAAACTGGTTGAAGTGAATTACCTGGAGAAAACTTTTCAAAGTAAAATATATGAAATTAAGAAGCAATTACGCATGCAGAAGGAAGAAAAAGAAAAATTAGTAAAAGCATTGAACAAAAAAGACACAACAATAGATGAGCTGTCAGCTGAGGTAGGTTCACTTAGAAGGAAGATAGTGAAATGGAAAGTACCGTTGTCAGCCATGAGAGTATTATGGAAAAGTTCAGAAATGATACAATCAGGCATGGAAGCAGTGTGATAGACCAAAGCAGTGACACCAGAAAGAAGATAACCCGAGTGAACTAAGTGATGAGAAGTTGCAAAGATGAAGTAGACACAACTTATGCTGAAATGGTAAAAGTAAAGAAAGACTTAGAATCAAAAGTAGAAGAAAAAAATAGCAAGGAAGTGAAAGAAATCATTAAAAGCAACCCAAAACTGGTCAAAGATTCGGCAGATATCAGCAAATCTATAGTAATCATTGGTATAGATGAAGAAATAATAAAATTTCGAGAGACTAAATAAAGATTGTAAATATAATGAACATATTGAAGGAAGTATCAGAGGAAATCTGTGACAGAGGAACACAAAAGCCTAGGAAAATATGAGAGAAATAAATCAAGGCTTCTGGAAGTAACCTTCCAGAGTGTGAACACAGTGGAGGAAATACTAAAATATGCAAACAGACTCATGGAAAAAGAGGAAATAAAAAAAAAAGTATGGATAAAAAATGTTTAACTAAAGAGGGATTGGGAAAGGAGAAGGAGGAGGAAGCAAAAACAAAGAACAAGGAAAGATTAGAGGAAGAGTAAATTTTTAAAACAAAGTAATTGGATCGCAGGTACGTGAGTGCTACATAGCCAACAGGGAATAAAAATAAGGAAGGTAGTACAGTAGACTCAAGCTATGGCAAGTATGTAAACAAGATGATTAAGCTGATGTATTCATATGTAGATGGAATGGTGTCTACATTATCATAGATGAAAGACTATACCAAAGAAAAGTAACCACATATTATTTGCTTAATTGAAACAACATTAACCCCAATGATATCAAACTATATCCTAAACTTAGAGGAATACAATATATGGAGAAGAGACAGAAATTTAAGAAAAGGAGAAGGAATTATAATCATAACAAAGAAAAATCTACAAGTCAAAGAAATAGAACTATATATAACCTCACAAGTAGAACTGATTGCATTAGAGATTAACTCTCCTCCCGTTACTGGCTCCCTTCGACCTCTGTCTCTTCGCCGCACTGTTACATCTATATCTTTTTTCTGTCGCTACTTCAATGGTCACTGCTCCTCTGAACTGTCTGCTTGCATCCTTCCACCACTACGGCGGCCATGTAGCACCCATCAACCAACAAACTCTCATCCCTTTTCTGTCCAACTCTGTAATCCAAGAGTTAACCGCTACTCCCTGTCCTTCATGTATGCAACAAATCAATCCTGGAATTGTGTCCATCTGTCTGTTTTTCGTACTGCCTCCGATCTCCAGTCTTTCAGGCGCAGTTTGTCCAAGCATCTCGAAAAGAATGTATCTTGAATTTGGCTTTATCTTTTTTTTTTTTTTTTTTTTTTGTGTGTGTGTGTGTGTGAACAATTTGTAGGCCCCTGCATTTGCTTTTGTGCTGATCACCACTATGTACTGATGGAAAAAACACACACACAGAAAAACCACTTACAAATAGTAATAAGTGACCAGTACATTTAAAATGAAGAAGTTTATGAATATATGAGATATATGAGGAACTGTTATTAGTAATACATAGTAAAACATCATAATAAATGGACCTAACATAAGGGGTGTCCAGAGAGAGATTGGACTTGTTCCAGGTCTGAGCAAGACTTGAAAACTGCTTAAAAAACAGACAATGGCCATGCTAGACCCAATGTCAGAAATGAAATACTCTGCCAGAACTTGGTTGAAGTTCACTCCCGGACTTACATTCAGACTTGCACCATGACTTGCTGCAAGAGTTGCTTCCCTTTTAGGGGAATAGAAGTCAGTACACTAACTCATAATGGGGCTGGGAGAAAGAAAGCTCCAGGCAGGAGGCCGTGACCCTGCTCCCGAGAAATCAAAACAGAAAGAGGGACCGTGCGTCTCCTTGTCTAAGTTGTTTCCCCTTTCCAGTGTTGCCAAATCTCCCCTTAGAGGCCCTTATGATAAAAAGGACTTTTAAATTGTCTATGATATTTTCTTTTAGAAGTGTGGATAAACATTACAAAATATATAGGACCTCACTGGTAACATATTAGTCTCAAGTGGCATCGTTCAACCGAAAATAATAAATACTGAATCGATGTAAATAATACATAACATCACGACAAAAATGTATAAAAACATGGGATATTACAGTGCAAGGTGCAAAAGCATTTCGGCATTTATTTTCAACCTGCACAGTTCCTTCTTCCTTGCATAAAAAAGATGGACACACACACACACACACATACACACACACAAAGTTAAACGATCCACCGTACTGGTTAGCCCGCGAGGATCTCGGCGAGCTGAAAGAGAACTCCCACTGAAAAAGAAAAATTAATTTCCAAATGTTATGCATAATATATTTTTTATCACGAATCGTATAGCAACCGAATCCAATATACTGAGACTAGGCTATAATTATAAAAGGGGAGAAGCAGCATTATTAACTGCAACAAACGGGAATTTTTAGATGATTTTCATGTTAATTTGTCCGTCCTCCTAACTTTAACAGCCCAGCCGAGAGGTGCAAGGTTACTTACGTAGATCAGGGATTTAAACAGTTACTAACTGCTAGCCAGTGAGTGGTTTTATGTAACTGGTAAGTTTGTGGACTGTTTTAAGATTGTATGGACTTGATGGTGGGTTACTAAAAGGGGTGAACAGTTTGTATGTAAATAGTAGAGCATGTGTAAGAGTGGGAAATACTGTGAGTGGTTGGTTTCCAGTGAGAGTGGGGCTGCGGCAGGGATGTGTGCTGTCGCCTTGGTTGTTTAATATTTATATGGATGGTGTTGTAAGGGAGGTGAATGCAAGAGTTTTAGGTGGAGGTCTCAGTCTGGTGAATGTTGATGGTAGAGAGTGGAATCTGAAGCAGCTGCTGTTTGCAGATGATACTGCACTGGTGGCTGATTCAGAGGAGAGATTGAGACAGTTGGTAGAGGAGTTTGGAAGGGTGTGTGAAAGGAGGAAATTGAAAGTAAATGAGAATAAGAGTAAAGTGATGAAGTGTACGATTTCGGTAGATGGTAGGAGGATGAAAATAGTTTTGAATGGTGAGTTGCTTGAGGAGGTAGATTGTTTTAAGTATTTAGGGTCACATGTTGCTGTGGATGGAAGAATAGATGCAGAAGTGAAGTTTAGAATGAATGAAGTAGGAAAGGTGCTGGGAGGAATGAAAAAAGTGTTTAGATGTTGTTCGCTTAGAATGGATGTAAAGAGAAGGGTGTATGAGGGTGTTGTGGTACCGACTGCGTTATATGGGGCTGAAACATGGAATATGGGTGTAGCAGAGAGGAAAAGCTTGAGTGTAACGGAGATGAGGTGTCTGAGGAGTATGTGTGGATCAAGTGAGAAATGATGAAGTGCGAAGGAGAACTGGAGTTGTTTGGGAGATGGTCGATCGAGTTGAGAAGAGGGTGTTGCGATGGTTTGGGCATAAGGAGAGAATGGATAATGAGCGATTGGTGAAAAAGATAACTAGATCTGATGTGAGAGGTGTAAGGCTGAGAGGGAGACCACGAATAGGATGGATGGACTGTGTGAAGAGAGTGTTGGATGCGAAAGGGATATCTGTTGAACAAGGAAGAGTGGCTGTGCGTGACAGAAATAAATGGAGAGAAATTGTGAATGAATGAATGATGACGCAGCCCTGAGGGGATATTCTCCCGCATTTGGTCTGATAGCTAATCAGGTCAGGTGCGGGTAAGGGGATGGGTCTATTATGATGTGGGGGAGGCAGTGGCTGAATCGGTAGAGAGGCGGCTTGCAGTCCTGATGGACCCAGGTTCGAATCCTGGCTGGGGCAGGGGACAGTTTAAGGATTTGAATTTCATAAAAAGCAGACTTTCCTGATCTACCAGATGACCTGCTGACTTGTCGTAAAAATACCCCCACTAATACCAGTACACCAGTCCTGTATGAGACAGCCCTAGCATATATTCAATATGGATGGTGGGTGTTAGCGCCGAAGTGGTGACATGTGGAGGTGTAGGAGTACTACTGGGCCTTGGGATAGGCTACAGCCCCCAAGATATAGGCCCTGAAGCCTTTGCCCAGAGTCGGACAAAAAAAAAAAAAAAAAAGCTCTACTGTTGGGCCCTGCAGCGGATGTCACTGATTGCACTGCCCAGTTGACCTTCGTGCGGTGTGGTGCGGTGAGGATCTGTCCCTTCTCCCCTTGGGGCTAAGATGCGAATGAATGTGTTTGAGTGGATGAGTAAATTGGGAGTGTGTCGTCCTGTCTCAGCTACCTCCCTTTCCTTGGGGGAAGCAGCCTAGGTATACAGTATAGATGGATAGATAGGTAAATCCCAATCACTCTCAGATGAAATGCCTAATGGATCACATCTTACTGAAGCACCGTTGCAAACTGCACCACTAAGTTCCCCTTGGGTCATGGTTACCACAAGACGTAGTAAATGGATTTATATGGAACAGGCAATTATTTGACTTGAAACTAAGTCTAGACTAATTAACTAAAGCTATCCCCATAGGTGGGTTGGTGTTTGGTGCTCAAACCTATCACAAGCTATTTTTGATATTCTCTCTACACACTAAAGTATAATTTAAATAATTGATTTAAACAAAGTTTTCTTAGTACCTAATATACAGTGATATTATTGCAGTAATTATAACATTACACTGATTATTAACCGATAGTGATTATTTGTTTAAGCTTTAAATGCCAACAAGCCAAATCACAGAAGTATTTTGGAAAGAGTGTGTGCCACGAAAATGTCTGAAAATCAGTTTGGACGTCATCACGAACACAAATTTTGCGTAACTTGCCTAAAAGATTTTCTAGTCCTCTCATTTTCCCTACACTATGAGCACTGAACAATGTATGAATCGCGTCACTGAATCTGGATAAGGATCATCTGCTTCAAAACTTTAAAGAGTGACCCACCAGTTTCATTGTTTCAGGGGATGTATGAAAGTAATCACTTAATTGGATTTTAACCCAAAATGGTTCTCCCTTTTTTAATACTTCCTTACTTTTGAGTCCATGTCATGCCCCTCCCTTCTGTACACTTGCAGGCAAGACCAGCACCAACCAGTGCCCAGACGCGTGTCCCCTGTACTACGACCCCGTGTGTGGCAGTGACGGCAAGACGTACGGCAACACGTGCCTGCTTGGTTTAGTTACCTGTCGCAACCCAGCCATCACGTTTAAGCACGAAGGCGAATGTACAGGTGCGTGATCACTAATTTTAACACATCTGAAGAGAAAGTAATTGTGGTAAATTTATACATGCCACCCAAAACAAACACCTGGGAAAGAGGCGAATATGAAGATCTGGCAAAAGTACAGTTCAAGAGTTTAAGAACATTACTATATAGAATGGAAGAGGAATCTAAAGGAATTACATTAATGTGAGATTTCTATACATATATAAATTGGAATAATCTAGCTGAAAGAAGCCATGAAAACTGATGAGATCAAAAGCTCCTGGATCTTGTGGAGGAGTTTTTCCTAACACATCATGTAAAGGAAAACAACAGAAAAAGAGGACTTGATGATCCATCAGTACTAGATCTTATATTTACCAGGTAAGAAAATGATATTGAAAAAATAATGTATCATTCTTCATTCGGCAAAAGCGACCATGCAGTAATAAATTGCAACTTCAGGACTGCATATGACATAGTTAACGGTAATGAGAGTTACAAGAAGAGTCTAAACTACCAGAAAGGGTAACTACCATGACCTGAAGTAGTACTTCTTAGAAACAGATTGGGAAAAGGAGCTTAGAAGACAAGATTTAAATATTACATATAGAAAATTCTATGATTTTTATGAAGTAGGAGTCAAAAATTACATCCTTCAGCACAATGAAACAGAAATGTAAATAAAGAAAATAAAGAAATGGGTTAATACAAAGTGTAAAAACACATAAGAAAAAAGAGATTTGCTGTGGAACAGATACAGAAGACACAATAGTGAGAGGGCATATAACAATCATTAGCAGACAAGGAAATATTTTACAAGGATAAGGAGACAAGGTCAGAGACAGTTTGAGAAAGCCATTATAAATAAAATTAGTGATCAACCTAAACTATTTTACAGCTACATCCGAAGGAAAACCAAATTGAAAGATAAAATACAGTCCATTATGGATGAGGGGCATCATCTAATACACAAGAGAAAGATATTTGTGAAACACTAAATAAAATTTCCAACCAACTTTTATAGAAGAAATTAATTTTGAAAGAGATGAGACGGAACATGCATGCCCACACATATTACCAGATATACAATATCAGAAAAAGAAGTACAAGAAGAGTTAAGTAAATTAGACAATGAAAAAGCATATGGTCCTGACGAAATTTCAGGTAGGGTGCCATATGAATGTGCAGAAGAGTTAAGCAGACCATTATATTTAATACTCAAGGAATCCTTAGGTCAAGGTAAACTACCTGATATTTGGAAGAAAGCAAACATTGTTTCCATATTCAAGAAAGGAAATAGACAGAATCCACTCAACTACCAACCAGTATCACTGACTAGTGTTGTAAGATTTTAGGAAAGCTGATAAGGAAAGTTTAGGTAAACCATCTAGAAGAACACAGTATGATTACAGAAAGGCAGTTCTGTTTTAGAAAGGGAAAATCATGTGTCACTAATCTACTAAGCTACTATGACAGAGTTTCAGAACCATTACAGAAAAGGGTAAGATGGGTGGACAGTATCTATTTAGATTTCAAGAAAGCATTTGACAGAGTACAGCACTAAAGACATTTATGGAAACTGTAACATCAAGGAGGAATCCAAGGCAAACTGTACTGTTGGATGCAGGATTTTCTCAGAAAAAGGGAAATGAGGACAGTATTAAGGAGAAATTACTTATCATGGAGGGAAGTGACTAGCGGAGTTCCACAGGGCTCAGTGCTGGCACGAAATAAATATTTTTTAGCATATATCAATTACATAGAGAGTAACAATGGAAATGGCAACTAATATGTTTGCTGATGATGCAAAAATACAAAGGAAAATCACTAATACAGATTCGTGCAGAGAGCTACACGAAGAATTTAATAAATTTCATGAATGGAGCAGTAAATTGCAAATGGAATTTAATGTGGACAAATGTCATATAATGAAGTTTGATAAAAGTGAAAAAAGACCAGACTGGTATTATAGGTTAGGAAGTTCAACCCTACACATATCAGAAAGAGAGAAGGACCTAGAAGTAATTATCATTAATAGACTATCTCTGGCTGACTCCATCAGTGAAAAAGTACGTAACATATTGTATACACTGCATGCTAACATGAGAATACCATTCACATATATAAATGAAGACATGCTGAGAAAGATAATAACATCATTCATCAGACCAACCCTGCAGGATGCATCACTAGACTGGAATCCTCGTCTCCAAAAACGTATTATTAAGACTGAAAAAGTACAAATAGCAGCTGCAAAATGGGTACCAAGCTTAAGGGATGTGAGCTACGAAGAAGAGAAGAAAAACTGAGTCTACCAGCACTAAAGGAGAGAAGAAAAAGAGGTCACATGATTATGATATATAAATGCATCTCAGGGAAAGAGAAAATAGACGTAAATGAGTATATAACCCATGGGGAAGCATCAGCAAGAGGACACTGCAAAAAGCTACATTGATCAGTGGAATGCACTGCCGAATGAAATAGTGTGTCCCAGAACTATTAATAAATTTAAGGATATGTATAATAAAAATGGCTTAATACACGGGACAGTGCGAGCTTGACTCATTCCTGTAAAGATTTAATTAGGTAAGAACAATTAGATAAGAACACACACACACACACACACACAGACACACACACGGATTCAATCAAGGCGGACGTGCGACACCAGCGCTCCGTACCGAACCAACACGGCCAGTGGCATTACCTAAATTAGTATCTTTGTATGAGTCAAGCTCTGTACCAGGTTAGACTAAATGATTTTTCATTATTAAAAGGAAAGAAATAATAAGTTTAAATAAGACTTGTTCAAACAGGAAAGAGAACCAAGACGAAAGAATATGCTGAGTCATCTGAGGTTTGTTTAGACCACAACAACACGGGGATTGTAAGTACATACTCTGCACTTTTAGTATTGCAAAATGGATACATACTTTAGTAAAGCAAATGTGGAAAAGAAAAGGGATAAAGGTAAAAAGCAAAATGAGGATTTCTACCAAGAACTGGTTGAAGTGGAGACTCACAATAGACTGGTTGAACGTGTAAACAAACTAGAAATGGCTTTCAAAAATGAAGTTGATGAAATAAAGAAGCAGATGCACTTGCAAAAGGAAGAAATAGAAAAACTAGGAAGGGAGGCCAATAAGAAAGACACAACCATCAGTGAACTAACAGTGGAATTGAGTACACTTAGGAAGAAAATGAGTGAAATGGCAAGTACAGTAGTCAATCACGAGAGTGTTATGGAAGAGTTCAAAAATGACACAGAGATAATTAGGCAAGTAAGCAGTCATATAGACCAGAGTAGTGATACTGAGAAGATAACACAGGTGAATGAATCTGTGCAAAGCTACAAAAATGATGTGGAAACCACGTATGCTGAAATGGTGAAAGTAAAGAAAGACTTAGAAACAAGGGTGGAGGAAAAAAAGCATTAAAAAGGAAGTGAAAAGAATAATCCAAAACAATCCAAAGTTAGTCAGAGATTCAGTAGATGTAAACAAATCTATAGTAATCACTGGTATAGAAGAGGAAGAGGTAAAAAACAAGATCACAAGAGACAAAAAGGAGATGGCAAATGTAATGAGCTTACTGAAAGAAGTATCAGAGGAAATCTGTAGTTAAGACATAGAGGAACACAAAAGGTTAGGGAAATATGAGAAAAGCAAGACAAGACCTCTAAAGGTGACTTTCCAGAGTGTAAACACTGTGGAAGAGATACTAAAAAAATGCAAAGAATCTTATGGAAAAAGAGGAGTTCAAAAATGAATGGATAAAAAGATGCCTAACACAAGAGGAACTGGAATTACTGAAAGAGAAAAGGGAGGAAGCAAAAAAAAAAAAAAAATGAAGGAAGCTCAGAAGAGGAAAAGAAGAATTTTTTTTTACAAAGTAATAGGCTTGCAGGTATGAAAGTGGTACACAGACAGGATGGAATAAAAAGGGGGAAGGTAGTAGAACCATTTGATGATAAGTATATGAACAAGATGATAAAGTTGATGTACTCAAATGTGGATGGAATGGTAACTAAATTACTAGAGATGAATGATTATGTCAGAGAAAATGAATCACAAATAATATGCCTAACTGAAACAAAATTAACACCAAGGATATCCAATGACATACTAAACTTAGAGGAATACAATATATGGAGAAGAGACAGAAATTTAAAAAAAGGAGGAGGAATTATAATATTAACTAAGAAAAATCTGAAAGTCAATGAAATAAAACTAGATATACCATCACAAGTAGAACTGATTGCAGTAGAGATCAACACATCTGAAGGTAAAGTAATTGTAGCCAATTTGTACATGCCACCCAGATCAAACACATGGGAAAGAGATGAATATGAGGGCCTGGCAGAGAGTACAATTCAGAGTTTAAGATCATTACTACATAAAATGGAAGAGAAATCAGAAAGAATTATACTAACTGGGGACTTCAATACAAATATAAATTGGAATACTCTAGATATAATTAGCCAAGAAAGCTGTTGGGACCAAAAGCTCCTGGATCTCGTACAAGGGTTCTTCCTAACGCAACATGTGAGGGAAACCACCAGAAAAAGAGGACTTGATGTACCTTCAGTGCTAGATCTAATATTTACTAGGCAAGAAAATGATATTAACAGTTTAATATATCACCCTCCACTTGGCGAAAGCGATCATGCAGTACTGAATTATAACTTCAGAATAGCATATGACATAGTAAACAGCAATGACAGTTACAAAAAGAGCCTAAACTATAAAAAGGGAAATTATCAAGACCTAAAGAAGTATTTCTTAGAAGTTGATTGGGAAAATGAGCTTAGAGGACAAGATTTAAATGCTGCATATAAAAAATTCTGTGAATTTTATGAAATAGGAGTCCAGAAGTACATCCCACAGCACAAAGAAGCAGATAAGGAAATACAGAAATGGTTCAATACAGAATGTAAATAATCAAAAGAAAGAAGAGATTTGTTGTGGAATAGATACAGAAGACATAATAGTGAAAGGGCGTATAATAATTACAAACAGGCAAGAAACGATTATACAAGAATAAGGAGGGAAGCCCAAAAACAGTTTGAGAAGGATATAATAAATAAAAGTAGTGATCAACCAACGCTGTTTTACAGCTATATCAGAAGCAAAACCAAAATAAAAGATATAATACAATCAATTACGGACGAGGGAATCACTTATACACAAGAGAAAGATATTTGTGAAGCACTAAATAAGAATTTCCATTTAGTTTTTACAGAAGAAAAAAATTTTGAGAGGGACTATGTGGAACATGCATGTCCACACATACTACCAGATATACAAATAGCAGAAAAAGTAATACAGGAGGAGTTTAGTAGATTAGACAGAGGAAAAGCAAGTGGTCCTGATGAAATTTCATGTTGGGTACTACGAGAATGTGCAGAGGAGTTAAGTAAACCATTATTTTTAATTTTCAAGAAATCCTTGAGTCAAGGTAAACTACCTGATATTTGGAAAAAAGCAAATATTGTCCCCTTATTCAAGAAAGGAAATAGACAAAATCCACTCGACTACCGACCAGTATCACTGACCAGTGTTGTAAGCAAGGTATTAGAAAAGCTTATAAGAAAAGCTTGGGTAAATCATCTAGAAGAACACAGTATGATAACAGAAAGACAGTTTGGTTTCAAAAAAGTAATATCATGTGTTACTAATCTGTTGAGCTACTATGACTGAGTAACAAACACAATACAGGAAAGGGAAGGATGGGTGGACAGTACCTATTTAGATTTCAAGAAAGCTTTTGACATAGTACCACACCAAAGACTTTTATGGAAACTGTACCATCAAGGAGGAATTCGAGGCAAACTGTTTTGTTGGATGCAAGACTTTTAAAAAGAGATGAGAACAGTACTAAGAGGAAACTACTCATCATGGAAAGAAGTGACTAGTGGAGTACCACAGGGTTCAGTGTGGCACCAATCATGGTTTTAGTGTATATAAATGATATAAACAGTAAAACTGGAAATGAGAGCTATCTGAATAAGTTTGCAGATGATGCAAAAATACAAAGGAGAATTACTAACACAGACTCTTGTAAAGAGCTACAAGAAGAATTAAATAAACTTCATTGCGTATGAGTCTGGGGGAAATAGCAGATAGATTATTTTCTGGTTAGGAGGGCCGATAGGAGGTTAGTGAGGGATGTTAAAGTTATAGGAAGTGAGAAGTGTGTGCAGCAGCACAAACTATTGATTTGTGATATGGTGCTTAAAGAATAAATGATGAAAAAGAGGACTTATGTACCTAGGAGGAAAATATGGAAGCTGAAAAACCAAGTAGTAAGGGATGCCTTCTATAGCGAGTTGAGGAGAGTGGTGGCTGAACAGGGAGCTGTAGACAGAGGCGTTAATGAACAGTACAGAGCCCTCAAGAACAATTTCTTGAGAGTTACTGATGTAACATGCGGCTGGACAAGAGGACCACCAGGACATAAAGTAACTTGGTGGTGGGATGAGGGTATAGAAGCTGCAATTAAGGAGAAAAGAAGGCTTTTCCGGGAATGGAAGAAGGGTGGTAGCAAAGAGGAATATTTGGCTGCCAAGCGTAGGGCTAGGAGAGAGGTATACAGGGCAAAGTCTGAGTCAGAGAGACAATTACTTGATAACCTAAATAATGGGGAAAGGAAAAATATATTTAGGGTGGCAGGTCAGGTGAAGAGGGATAATCGGGATATCATAGGTGAGCAGTGTGTGAAGAATGATGAAGGAAGGGTAGTGGTGAACAGTGAGGATATTAAAGATACATGGAGAGAGCATTATAACCGGTTGTTGAATGAGGAGTTTGACTGGGACAGGGAAGGTTTGGAGCCAGCAGATCCAGTGTCTGGCCCTTGGCCTTTGATTGATACTGCTACTGTGAGTGAGGCAATAGGCAGGATGAGGGTGGAGAAGGCAGCAGGTGTGTATGGGTTGACTGCCGAAATGTTGAAGGCCTCAGGCGATATAGGGGTGAGTTTAGTCGCTGACCTGATAAATAGGATTATTTATGAGTGTGTTGTCCCAGATGATTGGCTGAAGAGTGTAATTGTAAATGTGTATAAAGGGAAGGGTGATGCCCTGGAAAGAGGAAATTATAGAGGTATAAAGCTTTTAGATCAGATAATGAAGGTAATGGAGAGAGTTTTAGAAGGTATGATTAGAGAAAGAGTGAATATTGATGAGATGCAGTTTAGGTTTATGCCAGGTAGGGAGACCACTGATGCCATATTCATTGTTCGACAGCTTCAGGAAAAATATATTGGTAGGAGAAGGGATCTTTATTTTATTTTTGTTGATTTGGAAAAGGCCTTTGACAGAGTCCCTAGAGAGGTGGTGAAGTGGGCAATGAGAAAGCTTGGCTTGGAGGAGTGGCTGGTTAGGGTGGTTATGGCCACGTATGTGGGTGCTCACACCCAGGTGAGAGTGAATGGAGATTTGAGTGATGAGTTTTCCGTGAATGTTGGTGTGCATCAGGGGTCAGTCTTGAGTCCCATGTTGTTTATCATGGTACTTGAAGCCCTTTCACGTGACTTTAGAAACGGACTCCCGTGGGAGTTGTTGTATGCTGATGATTTGGTGTTGATTGCAGAGAATGAAAGGGAGGCGGAGGAAAGGTTTAGGAAGTGGAGAGATGGTATGGGGCAAAAGGGTTTAAGGGTAAATGCAGATAAAACAAAAGTGATGATATCTAGGGTTGGTGGTGGTACTGTCAAAGACGAGGGAGAGTGGCCATGTGCAGTTTGCCACAAGGGCATGGGAAGTAATTCCATCTTGTGCGGTGTGTGTGATAAATGGGTGCATAAGAGATGTAGTGGTATCAGAGGTAGACTGCGAGATAATGCTGATTTTATGTGTACGGCGTGCCGGGGTGAGCAGGTGGAGATCGTCAGACGTGAAAGGATTGAACTTGCTGGTGAATCTCTTGAGTGTGTGGAAGAGTTTTGTTATTTGGGAGACATGTTGTGTGCTGGAGGTGGGGCTGGAGCTAGCTCTGTGGCTAGGGTGAGAAGTGGTTGGAAGAAGTTCAGGGAGCTCTTGCCTCTCCTGACATTGAGAGGGCTCTCCCTACGTGCTAAGGGGTCTTTGTATGCAGCATGTGTTAGGAGTGTAATGCTGTATGGCAGTGAGACCTGGGCAGTGAAGGAGGAAGACATTCGCCGGCTCAGACGTACAGAAATGACAATCATTAGGTGGATGTGCAGTGCGTCCCTGCGTCCAAAGCCTGGAGGGGCTGGGTTTACAATGGAAGAGTTGAGAGGTAGGATGGGACTGGAGTGTATTGGTGTTGTGATGAGGAGAGGTAGATTGAGGTGGTTTGGACATGTGGAGAGGATGGGGGATGATAATTGGTTGAGGAAGGTGAGAAGTGTTAATATTGGGGGTGGGGTTATGAGGGGTAGACCGAGAAAGACATGCGACAAGGTCATTAAGTGTGACCTTAGGGTTAAGGGACTGAACAGGGAGGCTGCAATGGATCGTGCAGCATGGAGAGCCGCCATTAGGTGACCAAGGCCGACACATGCAAGCATGTTGGAGCCTTTAAAAACGAAACGAAACGAATGGAGTAGTACATGGCAAATGGAATTCAATGTGGACAAGTGTCATGTAATCAAGTTTGGTAAAAGTGGAAAAAGACCTGATTGGGATTATAAGTTGGGAAATAAAACCCTACACACATCAGAAAGAGAGAAAGACCTAGGTGTGATTATCAATAACAGACTATCTCCGGCTGACCACATCAGCGAGAAGGTACGGAACATGTATACACTGCTTGCAAATATGAGAATAGCATTCACATACATAAATGAAGACATGCTAAGAAGGATAATAACATCATTCATTAGACCAGCCCTGGAATATGCATCAGTAGTCTGGAGTCCTCATCTCAAAAAGCACATAGACATGATTGAAAAAGTTCAAAGGGCCGCTACAAGATGGATACCAAGCTTAAGGGACCTAAGCTATGAAGAAAGACTAAATAAACTGAATCTACCAACACTACAGGAGAGAAGGAAAAGAGGTGACAAGATAATGCTATATAAGTGCATATCAGGGAAGGAGAAAATAGACATAAATGATTACTTAACATATGGAGAAGCATCAGCAAGAGGACACTGCAAAAAACTGCATAAGCAGAGAGATGATAAAGACGTAAGGAAATTCAGTTTCCCAAACAGAGCAATTGATCAATGGAATGCACTACCGAATGAAATAGTGTGTGCCAAAACAATTCACAAATTTAAGGATATGTACGATAAATATGGTTTAAGACATGGGACAGTACGAGCTTGACTCATTCCTGTAAAGATACAATTAGGTAAGGTACAATTAGGTAAGAACACACACACACACACACACACACACACACAGTAAACGATATCTCCTCGCCTTACTTAAAGAGGACGGCAAATATTGAAAGAAGGGCATTTATAAGTTTGATATCTTAGTACATGCTGTACAATGGATTCACATCCATAATGTGATATTTGAGGAGCGTGGCTCCCTAGTGATTTTTGGAGGGTCAGCCCCTTTTCCAATATAAAAACGATCAGAAAAAGGGGAAAGCTTTGAATGAAACTTCTTAGGTACTTTCGGCCATTTACTCAGAAGGTCTTTCACTATGTAGAATTTTGTAAGAATGATTTTTAGGGGGGTGAGCCCCCTCACGAAATTAAAAATTCTCAGATATAGTGAAAGGAGGGCAGATATGGTTGTGTTGTCTTAGTACCTGTTGTACAGTGGACTCTCTTCTGTAATGCGATATTTGGGTAGCGTAACCCCCAGTGATTCTAGGGGGGTCACCTCCCTACCAAAAATCAAAGCAATCAGAAATAGCGAAGAATGAGCACATAGTTTTAAACGAACTCAACATACATTTCACAGGATTTGGAATGCAGTTTCCTGCATAGAAAAAAAAAAATCTACTTTATTGCTTTTGTTTTGTAACATGCAGATCATCGTAATTAATTTAGAATTGTCTTTTGATAGCGATTTACCCAAAAGTTCCAGTGAGTTGAACAGAGGGAGCCAGCCGTTTGCAGTTTTGCCTTTTGCTGCTAGGAGGAGTCAGCAGCACCCCTTGTGCGTCAATTTGGCCCCGGCCGTGTCTGCGAGCGGACGTTTTGTTGAGCTATGCTTACTACTGTAATGTGGTGTGTAGGTAGTTTGGTGGATTTGCAATGGCAGACTTCATGAGAAAAAGAACCTGCATCAAGTTCTGTTTCGAGATCAACAAGATGGTTGCAGAAACTCACCGGTTGCTTCAGCAAGCCTTTGGTGACAATGCCATGTCCCAAAGCAGAATATTTTTCTGGTATAAGCAGTTCAAGGAAGGACAAATGTCCATCACAGACGATGACCGTTCTGGACAACTGTCAATGGCAACAACACAGAAAATGTCAGAAATGTTCGTCAGGCTATCCTTGCAGATCATAGACGAACTATCCATGATGTTTGTGATATTGTTGGACTGTCATATGGGAGATTTTGTCAGACGTGTTGGCCATGAGATGCATCGCTGCAAAATTTGTGCCGAGACTGCTGAGTGAGGAGCAGAAGGCACATCACGTTGCAGTTTGCAGGGAGCTCAAGAATCAGGTCAGAGATGATGCCACCTTCATCTCCAAGGTCATAACTGGTGATGAATCATGGGTTTATGGTTATGACCCGGAGACAAAGCAACAGTCATTGCAACGGAAGTCTCCCAATTAACCGAGGCCTAAAAAAGTGCATCAAATTTGCAGCAATGTCAAGTTGATGTTGATAGTTTTCTTCAATATCCAAGAGATTGTTCACAAAGAATTCATCCTGTCCGGTCAATCTGTCAGCAGAAAGTTTTACTGTGAGGTTTTGCAGCATCTGAGGGATAGCATCCACCACAAAAGTCCAGAGCAATGGAAGAACAAGGACTGGATCATGACAATGTCCCTGCCCACACATCAATTGTTGTTCGGCAGTTCTTGGCTTCCACTAACACGGTAGTCATTCCCCACCCACCCTAGTCACCTGACCTTGCCCCCTGCAACTTTTTCCTGTTTCCCAAGCTGAAATTATGACTGATAGGGCGTCGATTTGACACGATTGATGAGATCCAGACAGAATTGCTGGAAGTGCTCAAGACCATCAGGCCTGAAGCCTTCCAGAGATGCATGGACTCGTGGAAAAAATGCCGGGACCACTGTATACATCCCCAAGAGGACTACTTTGAAGGCAACAGTGAAAGCTAGGAGGTAAGGCAACTTATTTTCCTACAATATTCAAATTACTAGAACTTTTGGGATGTGTGTGTGTGTGTGTGTGTGTGTGTGTTTTACTGAAGCACATGAACATAGCAGCACGTGGTAACAGGCAGTGGTTGTGAAAATTTAATAATGTATGAGGAGTATGAAACAGTTACAATGTTATAGAGAGAAGTACTTCATAACTCTTGTTTGTCTCCTTCCATGGTCGAGTATTATCTATTGAGATCGAACTGTATATAAAAGTAATTTTAATCTTTATGATAATAAGCAAAGTATTGCTATAAGTTAAGGCGATCATTAAGGTTATCTGAGAATAGCATCTGAATTATGGACTTTTGAGGGTATTGCAATAAATCTAAATGTAATTCAGTAGTCTGATACTCATTAGTGACTTTCTTCTTTTCCTGTTGCAGCCACCAAGAACTGCCCGGATGTGTGCCCCCTGTATTTTGACCCCGTTTGTGGCACTGATGGAAAGACTTACAGCAACAGCTGTTTCCTCGGCATTGCCTCGTGTAACGACCCATCCATCAAGCTTCATCACGAAGGGGGGTGTAGAGGTAAGTTTGTTCTTTAAGTTCTCTTATGTTTATATGAATTATCAGTTGGCATGCTTGGTCCCTCTGTGTAATCTTAAGAAGACAGTTTTGCAGTGATTGAGGAATATATTGTTAACCCCTAACCCGCGGCCTGTCACTTTCGTGATGCTTGTTACATAACTACCATACCGCGGGGCATCACTTTTGTGATTCAGGGATTTTTTAAAATCGCCTGCACTTTCAAGTGCGGTCTTGAATCATCTATTACTACTGCCAGTGTGCAGCTATAGGCAGCATTGCTAATACCGCTAGTACTCACATCCAGTGTTACCAATTTAGCTATTTTTCTGTGTTTGCCTTGCTTCCCCATCTCCCCTCCATTACCCCCTCTCCCACATAGCTACAGCCAGGCCGCACAACGCAACTTCCGACTGGTTTTTTCCATTTGCTTTTTCCATTGAAATGTGCCCTATGGCCTATTCTCATACAAAAAATATATATATAGAAAAGGGAAAAGGCTAACTGATACTGCCATTGACCATGAAGTAGATAATTTATAACCTGGCAACACCCCATGTGCACTTGGTCACTAATTTTCCATGCTCAATACCCATTGAAATATCTCGTATAACCTATTCTCATACTCATCATCATCATCATCATCAGCTGTTGAGGTCCATTGCAGGACTGGCCTATCCCTACTGAAGCAGGGACGATACAATCAATGTATCTCTATCCAGTGGTTTAGGCTGTCTGGTAGAGACTGTATGCAGGGTGAGAAGTGCTTGTGAGTGTGATTGTAGTGTTGTAGTGGTTTTGGATGTGTGTGTAGTCTGTGAACCAAGTGTAATCGGCCCGCCTTAAGCCGACTTGGAGGAAGCATACTAGTATGCAACACTGGTTAAATCACAGCACCCCTTGTGACTGCAAAAGTATCAAGTGGCTTGGTGAACGTTTCCCAAAGTTTTTACAACTCTGGCGGGAGGCAAATCTGAGCTCACCAGCGTGCAAAACGCACACTCTACCACTTTACCACAGAGGGTAAAGAATAAGTGAAACTTCCATCGACCTGGAAGTAGCTAATTTATCGTGTATTTAGAGCGCTGCTATCTCCGCTGGAGGGGCATGGTGCAGTCCAGCCATCCCCACGGGTAAGGAGTTATGAAGTGAGATTTGCCAGTTAGGTAGCCGAGATATTTCTCGGCGTTTCCTATAGTTTACTGTGGTTCTGGTACGAGTTAGGATTGCCAGTTTGCCTGCTGTTTGTGAGAGTGGTTGTTTTGTAAGTTATGCATTAATTTTTGTGTGTTTTTTTCTCTATAATGTTTTAGTTATGCAATTGCTTGTTAAATTATGTAATTCAAAGATTGTATGCTAAATAATTTAGAGTGTTGTGCAGTGTGGGAGAGCTGTGGCATATTTTGGTTGTCTCCGAGTTGGTAACTGTGCTCTCTCTCTCTGGAATACACTAGAACTGTGGAGAAGTAGATAATTCTAGTACAATATGAGCTTATATAAGGATGGGGAAGAGACTACAGCAAGTTCAGTCGGTTTTCAGTTCCGTTTGAGTGTAGTGTAGTGTTAGAGAAGTTGGCACTTGTGAAAACAATGAAATGTTATACAAGTTTATATCATTTTTGTGTTTTTTTTTCTCTATAATGTTTTAGTTATGCAATTGCTTGTTAAATTATGTAATTCAAAGATTGTATGCTAAATAATTTAGAGTGTTGTGCAGTGCAATTGCTTGTTAAATTATGTAATTCAAAGATTGTATGCTAAATAATTTAGAGTGTTGTGCAGTGTGGGAGAGCTGTGAGTACGTTTAAGTATTTGGGTAGTGTGATGAGTAAGGATTGAGGTTTGGAGGGTGAAGTGCTTGAAAGGGTACAGCAGGGAAGAAAGGTTGCTGGTTCCTTAAAAGCAGTGATAAGAAACAGGGAAGTGAGCATGGAAGTAAAAAAGTTACTACATGACAGTATTGTGATACCAACTCTAACGTACGGAAGTGAAGCTTGGACATTGTTGGAAGGACACAAGTCAAGAGTGAGAGCAGTGGAAATGAGTTATTTAAGAGGAGCCTGTGGAGTCACGTGGAGAGACAGGCTGACGAATGAGGATATAAAGGAGCGTTGTGGTGTGGATGTGGATGTGATAGGAAGCGTTGTGAGGAACACACTGAGGTGGTTTGGCCATGTGGAGAGGATGGAGGGTGAAAGATTGACGAAGAGAGTGTATGTGAGTGAGGTGGAGGGTGGAAGAGGGAGGGGGAGACCGAGGATGAGATGGAGGGATGGGGTGGAGAGGTATATGAGAGAGGGGGGTGTGAGTTGGGAGCAGGGCAGTGAAATGGCGGGGGACAGGGCGACTTGGAGGCGATTTGTTTGTGGCCACCCCAAACGGGATTGAGGCATCTGGCAATAGATAGATAGATAGATAGATAGATATATCATCGGTACTTGTGAAAACAGTGAAATGTTGTCAAACTTTAAGTGTAACTGCAGTTAGTAAAGTTTGTATAGCTCCAGTACTTGTGAGAATAGTGAAGTGAAGTTGGACAGCATTAGTGTAATTATTTGGAAAATAAAGACAATGAACTTAACCCGCCCCATCCCGACGTTTTCTGGGCAGTGGTACGCCCCAGTCCCGACATTTTTGGATCTTTTTTTTTTTTTTTTGGTCTCAAACATTAGCTTTTGGTGAGAAACATCGAAAATTAATAGAGAAATCGCTCACCTGAGGTTTAAAATACTCGATCTAGGTACGAGTACCTCCTTACCTGACTGGGTTTTCTAACAGGCTGGCACCAAAGAAAACGAGTTCTATAGGAGGGTAACTATTTTATCCACTCATAAACAGTAGTTATTTATTTACTTGGTACGAATTTATATGTAGTACAAGAGTATGTTGGTTTTCAAACAGTAATATAGGAATTATAAGCATTGTTTCACTCACTAACTCATCACCATTCATGACCTTTTTTTTCCCACATTACCTGATCATCATTTCTGACTGTTTCTTCCTCTAATGCTATGTAAACTTTGTCCTCCACATTGTCATCGATTGGGGAATCACTCTGGCCCTGAATGTCTTTATTGGCCAGGTCACTGGTAACAGGTGACTTGCCGAGACAGTGGCGTGCAGGGGGGGAAGAGGCTAAGTCTCTTTGCCGCACTGTTGCATCTTTATCTTTTTTCTGTTGCTACTTCAATGGTCACTGCTCCTCTGAACTGTCTGCTTGCATCCCTCCACCACTACGGCGGCCATGTAGCACCCATCAACCAACAAACTCTCATCCCTTTTCTGTCCAATTCTGTAATCCAAGAGTTAACCGCTACTCCCTGTCCTTCATGTATGCAACAAATCAATCCTGGAATTGTGTCCATCTGTCTGTTTTTCGTACTGCCAACGATCTCCAGTCTTTCAGGCGCAGTTTGTCCAAGCGTCTCGAAAAGAATGTATCTTGAATTTGGCTCTGTTACCTTTTTTTTTTTTTTTTTTTTTTTTTTTGAGAGCAATTTGTAGGCCCTTGCATTTGCTTTTGTGCTGATCACCACTATGTACTGATGGAAAAAACACACACACAGAAAAACCACTTACAAATAGTAATAAGTGACCAGTACATTTAAAATGAAGAAGTTTATGAATATATGAGATATTTGAGGAACTGTTATTAGTAATACATTTTAAAACATGATAATAAATGGACCTAACATAAGGGGTGTCCAGAGAGAGATTGGACTTGTTCCAGGTCTGGGCAAGACTTGAAAACTGCTTAAAAAACAGACAATGGCCATGCTAGACCCAATGTCAGAAATAAAATACTCTGCCAGAACTTGGTTGAAGTTCACTCCCGGACTTACATTCAGACATGCACCATGACTTGCTGCAAGACTTGCTTCCCTTTTAGGGGAATAGAAGTCAGTACACTAACTCATAATGGGGCTGGGAGAAAGAAAGCTCCAGGCAGGAGGCCGTGACCCTGCTCCCGAGAAATCAAAACAGAAAGAGGGACCGTGCGTCTCCTTGTCTAAGTTGTTTCCCCTTTCCAGTGTTGCCAAATCTCCCCTTAGAGGCCCTTATGATAAAAAGGACTTTTAAATTGTCTATGATATTTTCTTTTAGAAGTGTGGATAAACATTACAAAATATATAGGACCTCACTGGTAACATATTAGTCTCAAGTGGCATCGTTCAACCGAAAATAATAAATACTGAATCGATGTAAATAATACATAACATCACGACAAAAATGTATAAAAACATGGGATATTACAGTGCAAGGTGCAAAAGCATTTCGGCATTTATTTTCAACCTGCACAGTTCCTTCTTCCTTGCATAAAAAAGATGGACACACACACACACACACACACACACACACACACACACACACACACACAAAGTTAAACGATCCACCGTACTGGTTAGCCCGAAAGGATCTCGGCGAGCTGAAAGAGAACTCCCACTGAAAAAGAAAAATTAATTTCCAAATGTTATTTATAATATATTTTTATCACGAATCGTATAGCAACCGAATCCAATATACTGAGACTAGGCTATAATTATAAAAGGGGAGAAGCAGCATTATTAACTGCAACAAACGGGAATTTTTAGATGATTTTCATGTTAGTTTGTCTGTCCTCCTAACTTTAACAGCCCAGCCGAGAGGTGCAAGGTTACTTACGTAGATCAGGGATTTAAACAGTTACTAACTGCTAGCCAGTGAGTGGTTTCATGTAACTGGTAAGTTTGTGGACTGTTTTAAGATTGTATGGACTTAATGGTGGGTTACTAAAAGGGGTGAACAGTTTGTATGTAAATAGTAGAGCATGTGTAAGAGTGGGAAATACTGTGAGTGGTTGGTTTCCAGTGAGAGTGGGGCTGCGGCAGGGATGTGTGCTGTCGCCTTGGTTGTTTAATATTTATATGGATGGTGTTGTAAGGGAGGTGAATGCAAGAGTTTTAGGTGGAGGTCTCAGTCTGGTGTATGTTGATGGTAGAGAGTGGAATCTGAAGCAGCTGCTGTTTGCAGATGATACTGCACTGGTGGCTGATTCAAAGGAGAGATTGAGACAGTTGGTAGAGGAGTTTGGAAGGGTGTGTGAAAGGAGGAAATTGAAAGTAAATGAGAATAAGAGTAAAATGATGATGTGTACGATTTCAGTAGATGATAGGAGGATGAAAATAGTTTTGAATGGTGAGTTGCTTGAGGAGGTAGAGTGTTTTAAGTATTTAGGGTCACATGTTGCTGTGGATGGAAGAATAGATGCAGAAGTGAAGTTTAGAATGAATGAAGTAGGAAAGGTGCTGGGAGGAATGAAAAAAGTGTTTAGATGTTGTTCGCTTAGAATGGATGTAAAGAGAAGGGTGTATGAGGGTGTTGTGGTACTGACTGCGTTATATGGGGCTGAAACATGGAATATGGGTGTAGCAGAGAGGAAAAGCTTGAATGTGACGGAGATGAGGTGTCTGAGGAGTATGTGTGGATCAAGTAAGAAATGATGAAATGCGAAGGAGAACTGGAGTTGTTTGGGAGATGGTCGATCGAGTTGAGAAGAGGGTGTTGCGATGGTTTGGGCATAAGGAGAGAATGGATAATGAGCGATTGGTGAAAAAGATAACTAGATCTGATGTGAGAGGTGTAAGGCTGAGAGGGAGACCACAAATAGAATGGATGGACTGTGTGAAGAGAGTGTTGGATGCAAAAGGGATGTCTGTTGAACAAGGAAGAGTGGCTGTGCGTGACAGAAATAAATGGAGAGAAATTGTGAATGAATGAATGATGACGCAGCCCTGAGGGGATATT
Source organism: Coenobita brevimanus (assembly GCF_032717465.1). Classification (NCBI taxonomy): domain Eukaryota; kingdom Metazoa; phylum Arthropoda; class Malacostraca; order Decapoda; family Coenobitidae; genus Coenobita; species Coenobita brevimanus. The sequence continues at coordinate 21,333,606 of NC_137013.1, read as the reverse complement.
CTCCCGCATTTGGTCTGATCAGCTAATCAGGTCAGGTGCGGGTAAGGGGATGGGTCTATTATGATGTGGGGGAGGCAGTGGCTGAATCGGTAGAGAGGCGGCTTGCAGTCCTGATGGACCCAGGTTCGAATCCTGGCTGGGGCAGGGGACAGTTTAAGGATTTGAATTTCATAAAAAGCAGACTTTCCTGATCTACCAGATGACCTGCTGACTTGTCGTAAAAATACCCCCACTAATACCAGTACACCAGTCCTGTATGAGACAGCCCTAGCATATATTCAATATGGATGGTGGGTGTTAGCGCCGAAGTGGTGACATGTGGAGGTGTAGGAGGACTACTGGGCCTTGGGATAGGCTACTGCCCCCAAGATATAGGCCCTGAAGCCTTTGCCCAGAGTCGGACACAAAAAAAAAAAAAAAACAGCTCTACTGTTGGGCCCTGCAGCGGATGTCACTGATTGCACTGCCCAGTTGACCTTCGTGCGGTGTGGTGCGGTGAGGATCTGTCCCTTCTCCCCTTGGGGCTAAGATGCGAATGAATGTGTTTGAGTGGATGAGTAAATTGGGAGTGTGTCGTCCTGTCTCAGCTACCTCCCTTTCCTTGGGGGAAGCAGCCTAGGTATATAGATGGATAGATAGGTAAATCCCAATCACTCTCAGATGAAATGCCTAATGGATCACATCTTACTGAAGCACCGTTACAAACTGCACCACTAAGTTCCCCTTGGGTCATGGTTACAACAAGACTTAGTAAATGGATTTATATGAAACAGGCAATTATTTGACTTAAAACTAAGTCTAGACTAATTAACTAAATTTAGCCCCATAGGTGGGTGGGTGTTTTGTGCTCAAACCTGTCACAAACTAATTTTGATATTTTCTAAATACACGAAAGTATAATTTGAAAAAATAATTCAACAAAGTTTTCTTGGTATCTAATATACCGTTATATTATTGCAATAATTTAACATTGCATTGATCAGTAAACGATAGTGCTTATTAATTTTAAGCTTTAAATGCCAACAAGCTACCTCACAGAAGTATTTTGGGGAAAACGTGTGCCACAAAAATGTCTGAAAATCAGTTTGTTACGTCATCACGGACACAGATTTTGCATAACTTGCCAAAAAGATTTTTTAATGCTCTCATTTCCCCTACACTATGAACTTTGAGCAATGTATGAATCACGTCACTGAGTCTGCATAAGGATGATCTGCTTCGAAACTATAAATAGTGATCCATCAGTTCATCGTTTCAGGGGATGTATAAAAGTAATCATTTAATTGGATTTAAACCCAAAATGGTTCTCCCTTTTTTAATACTGCCTTACTTTAGAGTCCATGTCATGCCCCTCCCTTCTGTACACTTGCAGGCAACACCAGCACCAACCAGTGCCCAGACGCGTGTCCCCTGTACTACGACCCCGTGTGTGGCAGTGACGGCAAGACGTACGGCAACACGTGCCTGCTTGGTTTAGTTACCTGTCGCAACCCAGCCATCACGTTTAAGCACGAAGGCGAATGTACAGGTGCGTGATCACTAATTTTAACACATCTGAAGAGAAAGTAATTGTGGTAAATTTATACATGCCACCCAAAACAAACACTTGGGAAAGAGGCGAATATGAAGATCTGGCAGAAAGTACAGTTCAGAGTTTAAGAACATTACTATATAGAATGGAAGAGGAATCTAAAGGAATTACATTAATGTGAGATTTCCATACATATATAAATTGGAATAATCTAGCTGTAAGAAGCCATGAAAACTGATGAGATCAAAAGCTCCTGGATCTTGTGGAGGAGTTTTTCCTAACACATCATGTAAAGGAAAACACCAGAAAAAGAGGACTTGATGATCCATCAGTACTAGATCTTATATTTACCAGGTAAGAAAATAATATTGAAAAAATAATGTATCATTCTTCATTCGGCAAAAGCGACCATGCAGTAATAAATTGCAACTTCAGGACTGCATATGACATAGTTAACGGTAATGAGAGTTACAAGAAGAGTCTAAACTACAAAAAGGGTAACTACCATGACCTGAAGTAGTACTTCTTAGAAACAGATTGGGAAAAGGAGCTTAGAAGACAAGATTTAAATATTACATATAGAAAATTCTATGATTTTTATGAAGTAGGAGTCAAAAATTACATCCTTCAGCACAATGAAACAGAAATGTAAATAAAGAAAATAAAGAAATGGGTTAATACAAAGTGTAAAAACACATAAGAAAAAAGAGATTTGCTGTGGAACAGATACAGAAGATACAATAGTGAGAGGGCATATAACAATTATTAGCAGACAAGAAAATATTTTACAAGGATAAGGAGACAAGGTCAGAGACAGTTTGAGAAAGCCATTATAAATAAAATTAGTGATCAACCTAAACTATTTTACAGCTACATCCGAAGCAAAACCAAATTGAAAGATAAAATACAGTCCATTATGGATTAGGGGCATCATCTTTACACAAAAGAAAGATATCTGTGAAACACTAAATAAAAATTTCCAACCAACTTTTTTAGAAGAAAATAATTTTGAAAGAGATGAGACGGAACATGCATGCCCACACATATTACCAGATATACAATATCAGAAAAAGAAGTACAAGAAGAGTTAAGTAAATTAGACAGTGAAAAAGCATATGGTCCTGACGAAATTTCAGGTAGGGTGCCATATGAATGTGCAGAAGAGTTAAGCAGACCATTATATTTAATACTCAAGGAATCCTTAGGTCAAGGTAAACTACCTGATATTTGGAAGAAAGCAAACATTGTTCCCATATTCAAGAAAGGAAATAGACAGAATCCACTCAACTACCAACCAGTATCACTGACTATAGTAGGACTCGCCTACGTTTGCGGCTGTGGTGTGGCCTGCACCTGTGTACAGTGGTGCCACGTTTTCTATACCGTTATCTCTCTCTCTCTCCTGGCGGGAAATGTGAGCCACCCTGAGTACTTTTGATTCTTTTATAAGTTATTTATAATTGTGCTTTCGTTTGTTAATTTGGTTTTGTTATATTTAGTGATGCCGACAGTGCATTGAATGCATGCCCCTCTCCTGCCTCTCTCTCTCTCCCTCTCTCTCTCTCTCTCTCTCACCGAATGGGTGTGGAAGTGTTGCCACTCGCGAGTGAATAATTTTTTTTTTTTTTACTTCGGTATTGGCATATGCCTACTATTTTGTCCTACATATTAGCTTATGATTATAAATGTGATTATTCCTCGCCCTTAAAATTATGGTAAAAGCCGGTAAATGTGAGCATTTTTCCCTAGCAACACCTGTACAAGATATGCTTAGGTCTACGGAGGTACGTACTTTATCTTAGGCCAGTGTAAGTGTTGCCACTCACAAGAATTACATGAATTATTTCTTTTACTTTGGATATTGGCATATTTCTTCTTTTTTCAGGCTCATTATCTTATATCCATAACTGTGATATTATTACCCACCCTAAAACTACGCTAAAAACTATTAAAAGTGACTACAATTTCTTTTAGCAACACTGTACAATATGTATGCCATGTTTCTGTGTTACTGTATAAATATTTTCTGCATAATAAGATTACTGTTGATTCATCCATCAAAATACACAAGTGTAAGTTTTATTCATCTGAATTTATCGAATTTGTGATGCCTTGTACATAAATAGCGTCCGTTTCACATCGCAAGTTGGGGAAACGTGGCACCATTGTACACAGGTGCGGGCCACACCACAGCCGCAAACGTGCGCGAGTCCTACTATAGTGTTGTAAGATTCTAGGAAAGCTGATAAGGAAAGTTTAGGTAAACCATCTAGAAGAACACAGTATGATTACAGAAAGGCAGTTCTGTTTTAGAAAAGGAAAATCATGTGTCACTAATCTACTAAGCTACTATGACAGAGTTTCAGAACCATTACAGAAAAGGGTAAGATGGGTGGACAGTATCTATTTAGATTTCAAGAAAACATTTGACAGAGTACAGCACTAAAGACATTTATGGAAACTGTAACATCAAGGAGGAATCCAAGGCAAACTGTACTGTTGGATGCAGGATTTTCTCAGAAAAAGGGAAATGAGGACAGTACTAAGGAGAAATTACTTATCATGGAGGGAAGTTACTAGCGGAGTTCCACAGGGCTCAGTGCTGGCACGAAATATATATTTTTTTTAGCATATATCAATTACATAGAGAGTAACAATGGAAATGGCAGTAATATGTTTGCTGATGATGCAAAAATATAAAGGAAAACTACTAATACAGATTAGTGCAGAAAGCTACACGAAGAATTTAATAAATTTCGTGAATGGAGCAGTAAATGGCAAATGGAATTTAATGTGGACAAATGTCATGTAATGAAGTTTGATAAAAGTGAAAAAAGACCAGACTGGTATTATAAGTTAGGAAGTTCAACCCTACACATATCAGAAAGAGAGAAGGACCTAGAAGTAATTATCATTAACAGACTATCTCCGGCTGACCCCGTCAGTGAAAAGGTACGTAACATACTGCATACACTGCATGCTAACATGAGAATAGCATTCACATATATAAATGAAGACATGCTGAGAAAGATAATAATATCATTCATCAGACCAACCCTGCAGGATGCATCACTAGACTGGAATCCTCGTCTCCAATAACGTATTATTAAGACTGAAAAAGTACAGATGGCAGCTGCAAGATGGGTAGGCCTACCAAGCTTAAGGGATGTGAGCTACGAAGAAAGAGAAGAAAAACTGAGTCTACCAGCACTAAAGGAGAGAAGAAAAAGAGGAGACATGATTATGATATATAAATGCATCTCAGGGAAAGAGAAAATAGACGTAAATGAGTATATAATCCATGGGGAAGCATCAGCATGAGGACACTGCAAAAAGCTACATAAGAAGAGAAGCGATAAAGACATAAAGAAATTCAGTTTCTCAAATAGGGCAATTGATCAGTGGAATGTACTGCCGAATGAAATAGTGTGTCCCAGAACTATTAATAAATTTAAGGATGTGTATAATAAAAATGGCTTAATACACAGGACAGTACGAGCTTGACTCATTCCTGTAAAGATTTAATTAGGTAAGAACAATTAGAAAAGAACACACACACACACACACACACACACACACACACACACACTAAACGATATCTCCTCGCCTTACTTAAGGAGGACGGCAAATATTGAAAGAAGGGCATTTATAAGTTTGATATCTTAGTACATGCTGTACAATGGATTCACATCCATAATGTGATATTTGAGGAGCGTGGCTCCCTAGTGATTTTTGGAGGGTCAGCCCCTTTTCCAATATAAAAACGATCAGAAAAAGGGGAAAGATTTGAATGAAACTTCCTAGGTACTTTCGGCCATTTACTCCGAAGGTCTTTCACTATATAGAATTTTGTAAGAATGATTTTTAGGGGGGTGAGCCCCCTCACGAAATTAAAAATTCTCAGATATAGTGAAAGGAGGGCAGATATGGCTGTGTTGTCTTAGTACCTGTTGTACAGTGGACTCTCTTCTGTAATGCGATATTTGGGTAGCGTGACCCCCAGTGATTCTAGGGGGGTCACCTCCCTACCAAAAATCAAAGCAATCAGATATAGCGAAGAATGAGCACATAGTTTTAAACGAACTCGACATACATTTCACAGGATTTGGAATGCAGTTTCCTGCATAGAAAAAAAAATCTACTTTATTGCTTTTGTCTTGCTACATGCAGATCATCGTAATTAATTTAGAATTGTCTTTTGATAGCGATTTACCCAAAAGTTCCAGTAAGTTGAACAGAGGGACCAGCCGTTTGCAGTTTTGCCTTTTGCTGCTAGGAGGAGTCAGCAGCACCCCTTGTGCGTCAATGTGGCCCCGGCCGTGTCTGCGAGCGGACGTTTTGTTGAGCTATGCCTACTACTGTAATGTGGTGTGTAGGTAGTTTGGCGGATTTGCAATGGCAGACTTCATGGGAAAAAGAACCTGCATCAAGTTCTGTTTCGAGATCAACAAGATGGTTGCAGAAACTCACCGGTTGCTTCAGCAAGCCTCTGGTGACAATGCCATGTCCCAAAGCAGAATATTTTTCTAATATAAGCAGTTCAAGGAAGAACAAATGTCCATCACAGACGATGACCATTCTGGACAACCGTCAATGGCAACAACACAGAAAATGTCAGAAATGTTCGTCAGGCTATCCTTGCAGATCATAGACGAACTATCCATGATGTTTGTGATATTGTTGGACTGTCATATGGGAGATTTTGTCAGACGTGTTGGCCATGAGATGCATCGCTGCAAAATTTGTGCCGAGACTGCTGAGTGAGGAGCAGAAGGCACATCACGTTGCAGTTTGCAGGGAGCTCAAGAATCAGGTCAGAGATGATGCCACCTTCATCTCCAAGGTCATAACTGGTGATGAATCATGGGTTTATGGTTATGACCCGGAGACAAAGCAACAGTCATTGCAACGGAAGTCTCCCAATTAACCGAGGCCAAAAAAAGCACATGAAATTTGCAGCAATGTCAAGTTGATGTTGATAGTTTTCTTCGATATCCAAGAGATTGTTCACAAGGAATTCATCCCATTCGGTCAATCTGTCAGCAGATACTTTTACTGTGAAGTTTTGCAGCATCTGAGGGATAGCATCCTCCACAAAAGTCCAGAACAATGGAAGAACAAGGACTGGATTATGACAATGTCCCTGCCCACACATCAATTGTTGTTCGGCAGTTCCTAGCTTCCACTAACACGGTAGTCATTCCCCACCCACCCTATTCACCTGACCTTGCCCCCTGCAACTTTTTCCTGTTTCCCAAGCTGAAATTATGACTGATAGGGCGTCGATTTGACGCGATTGAGGAGATCCAGACAGAATTGCTGGAAGTGCTCAAGACCATCAGGCCTGAAGCCTTCCAGAGATGCATGGACTCGTGGAAAAAATGCTGGGACCACTGTATACATCCCCAAGAGGACTACTTTGAAGGCAACAGTGAGAGCTAGGAGGTAAGGCAACTTATATTCCTACAATATTCATATTACTAGAACTTTTGGGATGTGTGTGTGTGTGTGTGTGTGTGTGTGTGTGTGTGTGTTTTACTGAAGCACATGAACATAGCTGCACGTGGTAACAGGCAGTGGTTGTGAAAATTTAATAATGTATGAGGAGTATGAAACAGTTACAATGTTATAGAGAGAAGTACTTCATAACTCTTGTTTGTCTCCTTCCATGGTCGAGTATTATCTATTGAGATCGAACTGTATATAAAAGTAATTTTAATCTTTATGATAATAAGCAAAGTATTGCTATAAGTTAATGCAATCGTTAAGGTTATCTGAGAATAGTATCTGAATTATGGACTTTTGAGGGTATTACAATAAATCTAAACGTAATTCAGTAGTCTGATACTCATTAGTGACTTTCTTCTTTTCCTGTTGCAGCCACCAAGAACTGCCCTGACGTGTGCCCCCTGTATTTTGACCCCGTTTGTGGCACTGATGGAAAGACTTACAGCAACAGCTGTTTCCTCAGCATTGCCTCGTGTAACGACCCATCCATCAAGCTTCGTCACCAAGGGGGGTGTAGAGGTAAGTTTGTTCTTTAAGTTCTCTTATATGAATTATCGGTTGGCATGCTTGGTCTCTCTGTGTAATCTTAAGGAGACATAGTTCTGCAGTGAGTGAGGAATATATTGTTAACCCCTAACCCGTGGCCTGTCACTTTCGTGATGGTTGTTACATAACTACCATACCGGAGGGCGTGACTTTTGTGATTCAGGGATTTTTTTAAAATTGCCCGTGCATTCAAGTGCGGTCTTGAATCATCTATTACTACTGCCAGTGTGCAGCTATAGACAGCATTGCTAATACCGCTAGTACTCACATGCAGTGTTACCAATTTAGCCATTTTTCTGTGAATGCCTTGCCTCCCCATCTCCCCTCCATTACCCCCTCCCCCACATAGCTACAGCCATGCCGCACAATGCAACTTCCGACTGGTTTTTTCCATTTGCTTTTTTCATTGAAATGTGCCCTATGCGCTATTCTCATACAAAAAATATATATATAGAAAAGGGAAAAGGCTAATTGATACTACCATTGACCATGAAGTAGATAATTTATCACCTGGCAACACCCCACGTGCACTTGGTCACTAATTTTCCATGTTCATTACCCTTTGAAATATCCCGTATAACCTATTCTCATACTCATCATCATCATCATCATCAGCTGTTGAGGTCCATTGCAGGACCAGCCTATCCCTACTGAAGCAGGGACAATACAATCAATGTATCTCTACCCAGTGGCTTAGGCTGTCTGGTAGAGACTGTATGTAGGGTGAGAAGTGCTTGTGAGTGTGATTGTAGTGTTGTAGTGGTTTTGGATGTGTGTGTAGTCTGTGAACCAAGTGTAATCGGCCCGCCTTAAGCCGACTTGGAGCAAGCATACTAGTATGCAACACTGGTTAAATCACAGCACCCCTTGTGTCCGCCAAAGTATCAAGCAGCTTGTGAACATTTCCCAAAGTTTTTACAACTCTGGCAGGAGGCGAACCTGAGCTCACCAGCGTGCGAAACGCACACTCTACCACTTTACCACAGAGGGTAAAGAATAAGTGATCCTTCCATCGACCTGGAAGTAGCTAATTTATCGTGTATTTAGAGCGCTGCTATCTCCGCTGGAGGGGCATGGCGCAGTCCAGCCATCCCCACGGGTAAGGAGTTATGAAGCGAGATTTGCCAGTTAGGTAGCCGAGATATTTCTCGGCGTTTCCCATAGTTTACTGTGGTTCCGGTACGAGTTAGGATTGCCAGTTTGCCTGCTGTTTGTGAGAGTAGTTGTTTTGTAAGTTATGCATTAATTTTTGTGCTTTTTTTCTCTATAATGTTTTAGTTATGCGACTGCTTGTTAAATTATGTAATTCAAAGATTGTATGCTAAATAATTTAGAGTGTTGTGCAGTGTGGGAGAGCTGTGGCATATTTTGGTTGTCTCCGAGTTGGTAACTGTGCTCTCTCTCTCTCTGAAATACACTAGAACTGTGGAGAAGTAGATCATTCTAGTACAATATGAGCTTATATACGGATGGGGAAGAGACTACAGCAAGTTCAGTCGGTTTTCAGTTCCGTTTGAGTGTAGTGTAGTGTTAGAGAAGTTGGCACTTGTGAAAACAATGAAATGTTATAAAAGTTTGTATATCATCGGTACTTGTGAAAACAGTGAAATGTTGTCAAACTTTAAGTGTAACTGCAGTTAGTAAAGTTTGTATAGCTTCAGTACTTGTGAGAATAGTGAAGTGAAGTTGGACAGCATAAGTGTAATTATTTGGGAAATAAAGACAATGAACTTAATCCGCCCCATCCTGACGTTTTCTGGGCAGTGGTACGCCCCAGTCCCGACATTTTTGGACCTTTTTTTTTTTTGGCTCATCCGCTTTTGACGAGAAACATCGAAAATTCATAGAGAAATCGCTCACCTGAGGTTTAAAATACTCGATCTAGGTACGAGTACCTCCTTACCTGACTGGGTTGTCTAACAGGCTGGCACCAAAGAAAACGAGTTCTATAGGAGGGTAACTATTTTATCCACTCATTAACAGTATTTATTTATTTACTTGGTACGAATTTATATGTAGTACAAGAGTATATTGGTTTTCAAACAGCAATATAGGCATTATAAGCTTTGTTTCACTCACTAACTCATCACCATTCATGACCTTTTTTTTCCCACATTACCTGATCATCATTTCTGACTGTTTCTTCCTCTAATGCTATGTAAACTTTGTCCTCCACATTGTCATCGATTGGGGAATCACTCTGGCCCTGAATGTCTTTATTGGCCAGGTCACTGGTAACAGGTGAATTGCCGAGACAATGGCGTGCACGGGGGGGGGGAGAGGTTATGCGGTCTAAGGCATTGTCCCTGCTTGGCATCTTGTAGAGGAATAGAGGAAGGTGTCCCGTGTATACATGCCAAAAATCACTCGTGAAAATTAAAAATTGTGCAAATTAGGGACCTTGCAATGTTGCCGCATTAATTCACGTCTCCGGGATATGAGTGCACATCATGTGAGGACGTGAATTCACGTCTCCGGGATGCGGCGGGTTAAGAAGCCAGTGTTTATTTACGGCGCCTGAGCAGAGCCTGTGTACTGTAGGCTACACCTAAAGGCTGACCACAGGAAGAACAACTCACTGGGCAACGTCCTTCCTGTGCTATACTACTGGTGTTGGGGCCTGTAGCAGTGTGGGACGTGGACGTAACAATATGATATGTATTTAGTTCATACAGTGCCAATTAACGATAAAGAAATCAAGAGAGAGATAAAAATTATGGAAAGAACTTTGATTAAACAAACTAATAGAATAAAAACTGATGTAACCACATCCATAAGAAAGAAAGGTGTAATACAGTCATCTCTACATTAAACTTCTGGTAGGAAACCAGGATTTCTAACAACTCATTTGGAATGTAAGCTCCAGAATGGTCAGAGAGGAATGGAGAGGATACAATACTTCTTTTGCTTTAGCCTGGCTTATAGTTTCCCTTTTCATCATATTTCGCGAGCCTCAGTGGCAGGGAGGACAATGCCACACTTCTTCATCCTGTCAATAGCACTACTTTATGACGAGCGTCAGAATAATTGTAGTGTAAATCTCACGTTGCATCTCAGCAGTGAAGCAGGTGATGGTAATTTAAGACCACGTTAGAGTAAAAAATACAGTACGTAGCCTGTATCGCGAATAAATAATATATGAAAGAAGATAATCCGCACATCAGTAAAAGCAGGAAATGCTGTCATTTAGTAGCTGTCGAGAAATGAAATAAAGAATCGTCCACCAAAGGTAACGGTGTTGCAGACCTGAGACAAAGTGAAAGAGAAAAACAGGCAAGGTCTCAGGTCGAGAACGAAATCCATAATCATAATGAACAGAGATGAACAGTGTAGTATTTACGGGTTAGAGGGGTGAAAGTCAGAACAAACCTTTGTACAACAGGTCGATGATGCTGAGTCAGCAATCGTTGCACGGGTAAAACTAAACCCGGCAATGTACAACACATATATGATAGTCTTGTCTTGCACATTCTTTCATACATGAGCATAGCTCCACATGGTACGGGGCAATGGTTGTGAAAATTTAGTAATGCACTGTATGAAGACAGTGTTTATGAAGCAGGTACAATGCTACAGAAAGAAACACTTAGTAATTTTCGTTTGTCTTTTTCCATGATCGAGTACCATATATTGAAATCGAACTGTATAGTAATGTAATTTTAATCCTTATGATAGTAAACAAAGTAGTGCTATAAGTTAAGACAATCGTTAAGGTTATTTGAGAATAGAATCTGAAATATGGACTTTTAAGGGTATTACAATAAATCTGAAAGTAATTCAGTAGCCAGATTCTCACTTGTGACTTTCTTCTTTACTGCTGCAGCCACCAAGAACTGCCCTCAAGTGTGCATCCTGTTGTACGATCCAGTGTGTGGCACTGATGGAAAGACTTATAGCAACAGCTGCTTCCTCGACATTGCCTCCTGTAACGACCCATCCATCAAGCTTCGTCACCGCGGGGAGTGTAGAAGTAAGTTTATTCTTTACGTTTTCTTATGTTTATATGAATTATCAGTTGGTATGCTTGGTCTCTCCGTGTAATCATAAGGGGATAAAGTTCTGCAATGAGTGGGGAATATATGATACATAGCCTTTTTAGTTCATACAGTGTCAATTAACGATGAAGAAATCAAGAGAAAGAAATTATGGAAAGAACTTTGGTTAAACACTAGTATTTCACTGATGTAAGCACATCCATATGAAAGAAAGGTGTAATAAAGTCATCGCTATATTAAACTTCTGGTAGGAATGCAGGACTTCTAACAATTCATTTGGAACTTAAGCTTGAGAACGATCAGAGAGGAATGGAGAGGATACAATACTACTTTTGCTTTAGCCTGGCTCAGAGTTTCCCTTTTCAGCATATTTCACGAACCTCAGTGGCAGGGAGGACAATGCCACACTTCATCCTTTCAATAGCACTACTTTGTGACGAGCGTCAGGATACTCGTAGTGTAAATCTCACGTTGCAACTCAGCAGTGAAGCAGAAGGTGATGGTACTTTAAAGCCACGTTAGAGTAAAAAATACAGTACGTAGCCTGTATCGCGATTAAACAATTTATGAAAGAAGATAATTCAGAAATCACTAAAAGCAGGAAGTGTTGTCATTTATTGGCTTTCGAGAAATGAAATAATAGAATCGTCGTCCAAAGGTAACGGTGTTGCAGACCTGAGAAAGAGCGAAAGAGAAAAAAAAACTCAGTTAGAAACGAAATCCATAATCATGATGAACATGAACAATGTAGTATTTAACAGGTTAGAGTGGTGAAAGTCAGAACTAATCTTTGTACAACAGGTCGATGATGTTGAGTCAGCAATCGTTACACAGGTAAAACTAAACACGATAATGTACAACACATATATGATAGTCTTGTCTTGCACATTCTTTCATACATGAGCATAGCTCCACATGGTACGGGGCAATGGTTGTGAAAATTTAGTAATGCACTGTATGAAGACAGTGTTTATGAAGCAGGTACAATGCTACAGAAAGAAACACTTAGTAATTTTCGTTTGTCTTTTTCCATGATCGAGTACCATATATTGAAATCGAACTGTATAGTAATGTAATTTTAATCCTTATGATAGTAAGGAAAGTATTGCTATAAGTTAAGACAATCGTTAAGGTTATTTGAGAATAGAATCTGAAATATGGACTTTTAAGGGTATTACAATAAATCTGAAAGTAATTCAGTAGCCAGATTCTCACTTGTGACTTTCTTCTTTACTGCTGCAGCCACCAAGAACTGCCCTCAAGTGTGCATCCTATTGTACGATCCAGTGTGTGGCACTGATGGAAAGACTTACAGCAACGGCTGCTTCCTCGGCATTGCCTCCTGTAACGACCCATCCATCAAGCTTCGTCACCGCGGGGAGTGTGGAAGTAAATTTGTTCTTTAGGTTTTCTAATGTTTACATGAATTATCAGTTGGTATGCTTGGTTTCTCCGTGTAATCATAAGGAGATAAAGTTCTGCGATGAGTGAAGAATATATGATACATATTTAGTTCATACAGTGCCAGTTAACGGCAAAGAAATCAAGAGAAAGACATTATGGAAAGAACTTTGATTAAGCAGACAAGTATGATAAGAACTGATGTAACCACATCCATATGAAAGAAAGGTGTAATGCAGTCATCGCTATATTAAACTTCTGGTGGGAATGCAGGACTTCTAACAATTCATTTGGAACTTAAGCTTGAGAACGATCAGAGAGGAATGGAGAGGATACAATACTACTTTTGCTTTAGCCTGGCTCAGAGTTTCCCTTTTCAGCATATTTCACGAACCTCAGTGGCAGGGAGGACAATGCCACACTTCATCCTTTCAATAGCACTACTTTGTGACGAGCGTCAGGATACTCGTAGTGTAAATCTCACGTTGCAACTCAGCAGTGAAGCAGAAGGTGATGGTACTTTAAGGCCACGTTAGAGTAAAAAATACAGTACGTAGCCTGTATCGCGATTAAACAATTTATGAAAGATGATAATTCAGACATCAATAAATGCAGGAAGTGTTGTCATTTATTAGTTTTCGAAATATGAAATAACAGAATCGTCCTCCTAAGGTAATGGTGTTGCAGACCTGAGACAGAGCGAAAGAGAGAAACAAAGACTCAGGTTGAGAACGAAATCCATAAAAATGAAGACATAGATGAACAAAGTAGTATTTAACTGGTTAGAGTGGTGGAAGTTAGAACAAACTTTTGTACAACAGGTCGATGATGCTGAGTCAGCAATCGTTACCCTGGTAAAACTAAACACGACAATGTACAACATATATGATAGACTTGTCTTGCACCAGCTTCTGTACATCTAAGAAAACAGAATTCGCCCGGTGTCTTTATTTGTATTTTTAGAGTCTCACAAAATTATGATAGCACTCGTACGGCCACCCTTTGTTTATTTTTCCGAGCTTTGGAGTAAACTAATTTCTCCTTTTTTTCTATTTAGGTTCTTTACCATTCAGTACAAGCCCCAACACTCTGGGGAACATTATCCCTGAAGACCAAGCAGGGAGGGGTGCATGAGAGCATATATATATATATATATATATATATATATATATATATATATATATATATATATATATATATATATATATATATATATATATATATATATATATATATATAAATCGGTACCTTAGGGCATAGAAGGTTTGGAAGTAATTATCATTACAAGCACAGTAATGAACAAAGACATACAATGACACATATACATTACATAGTTGCCGTAGTACTCATCATTACATGTTTTGAGATAAGCAAAGAGGTACATGTACAGTTGGCCGCACTCCCGAGTTCCCTGAACTTCACCCATAGTCAGTGATGTGGCACCACAGTATTTGTTTGGGTCTTTGGACACGTTGCACAGCAGTATGAAGAGCTGGGACCTCGCAGTAGTGAATTGGCACAGGCAGTGTATAACGGAATTTTCCTCTCAGCGTCTGTGCATTGTCGAACCTATGTATCATTTAAATAGTGATAAGGATTAGGATATAACTGGACCCTGTATCGGGTGTCTAGTTTGGTGGGGAGGAAGTGTGGCTGGTGGGGCAGGGGAGGGAATGGACGGGGGAGGGTCGGGCTCTCCTGTTTCTTGTTGAGTCGTATGCTAAGTCGTAAGCTGGAACCCAGGGTGCGGATGCTCAAAACTTTAGTCCCGGTGGTTGCTCGCCAGTGCGGGACTAAGTCATCACCTGTGTTCACAATGGCTGCCATCTGCGATGTTCAAAACAGTATGGGCGCCATGTTGTGACGTCAGCGGGACTATCTCTGGTCGGAACTCCATCAAAATTTACGACTGGTACCAAGCAGTCCTAAAGCCCATTCAGCACGGTCGTAAGGAAGCTTTGAGCCTCTCATCAGCGTTATCTACCCCTCAAAACATTAGTTAAGGTGTCTGTAATACATACAAGCATATAGCTGTACAGTATTTTATTATGGCAAGGATCCCAGGGAACTCTCTCATGCATGATTTGTGCTTGGTTATCGAATTTTAAGTGACTCGCTATTGAGGCCTCTTATGAATTGTAGATGTGCAGCATAATTTTATCTCATGAGACTGTGAAAGCCTCCCTATGATGCCACATACTTGCTATAAAATGTAGGCCACTCATATATTTTCATTAGGTATGGCATGTGAACTGCTTTTCTTCTACAAACCCTCGTTCTAAGTTAGATGTGGGCAGATTTGGTATTTTTTCCGGTATATTACAGTTTAGGACACTACTGGAATTTCACATTTTAACCTCCATTCTCTGGAGTATGCATATAGAATTCCAGAGGTGTCCTAAACTGTTAATTTACCTTTTTTTTTTTTTTTCCTTTAGGGACTTTCATTAGCTCAAAATTTTATTATGACCAGTATGGGCTGTGAAGTGATAGGTTAGGGTCTTTAGGTATGGATAGGGTAAATGTTTACAAGTGGACCTGCCTCATGGTAATGAATTTGATATAGCTCAATAGGTACATCTTGATGTCTGCGTCAGATCATTCTAATTCATCCATGGCAAAATAATAGTCTTTGAGATATTAACGAAAACCCACCACCATTTTGCACTTAGCTTAAAACCTAACCTAACATTACTTAACTGGACCCCACTGACCTAAAAACAACTTATCACCGTAATCATGAGGCCTTGGCTTGACAACCTCCAAGCAGGTTTGGGGTTTAGGTTAGGTTAGTTAATTTAGGTAGATTAGGTTAGATTGGGGCTAAAACATTGTTGGATGGGCCTAAAGGTTATTAACAAATATAAAATCTGTCAAAGATTATAAGTTAGAAAAGAAAAACATTGCAAAACAGGTCTTAAGGAAAAAATTTCCAGTTTATTGACTAAACTGAATGCTTGAATTTAGTTTTTACGTCCGAAACATCACGTTGAATTCGACTGACAGCATTGACAGCATCAGTAACATACTGCCAAGCTGCCGCCTTCATCCTGACTCCTGTTGAGGCACTGTCAAATGAAAATTTTCCCAATATAAAGTCTTGCTTCTCTGCAGCACTTGTTCCCATAGCCAGCAGCTCTGCATCAGTAAAGTTTGGGCGCCGAGGTCTCTTGGCTTTAGGTTCACCTTCCATTGTGAAGTAGTTTAGTGTTAGCAGACAGAGAGCCGTGTGGCAAGTATCTAGACTGTGGCGGTGATATTTGTTGTTACCAGCATGCACGAGTTGTCTGTTTAGAAACAACCTCCTTGATTCTCATTGGGTGCCTTTTTTTGTTACACTGATTCTCAATGGTTGCTATCAGATCAGCTGGCGAACTGCCTGCCCTCTGCCGCGTGATGGGACTAACGCTTATACCCGCCCTACGACTGACCGCTTCTCGTTTGAACATTGGTGGAGGCGGTCAGTCATAAGGCGGGAATAACTTAAGACGGGACTAGAGGAGCGACCACCGACGGCGGGACTGAGATATGACCAGTTTTGAGCATCCGGCCCCAGTACTTTACAGGAAAAGAGCGAGACGACAAACATTCACATGGTTAGGGGCACACACACACGACATGCTTTCACCTTTGTATGGAGAGCTAAATAATATATGTATTATTTGGCTATGAACGCTACATAGTGATATGTAAAACACAGCATACCTCAGTTTGTTAACTGTTAGGGTTATCATGTGATGTGGCGTATGGCTGGTGCGGGGGAGGTGGAGGCTGATTCATGAGGCCACTTGGCTTGACCCGTCACCACAATTACACTATTTTAGTCAATAATAGTGATAATGACAGTACTGAAAACCAACTATTCCTGATGTTATTATACGGAATGTAGACACGTTCATAAATAAAAACTTATGTAGTTTTATAAGCACGTTAGTATGCCTACATCGTAGTTGCACTGTGTGCATACCTAACAGAATACCTTCATAGGTGATAGCATGGTGCCAAAATTCTGCTCCCTGTTATGTCTACCAGGAATACCATATAATTATGACTTATGCTGTGGTAGTATATTCATCTTGGTCAGCATCTTCTGTGCACCACCTGAATTTTGCAATGAAACAGCAGGATATGTTTACGTCGTTATTCTCCATTTTTAGTTGATTCCAATACAGTGATGTGCGACTTTTACATTTGTGGTTGTTTATTTGTTGGTTTATTACATAACCAGATTCATACGATAGTTGCTGGTGAACCTTCTTCTCGAAACCCTTTGCTACGCTACCCAGAGTGGGAGAGCCTACCCCTCCCCCCTCCTCCCTTCACCCCACCTCTAGCCATACCTCCTCCTCACCAAACTAGACACCCGATGCAGGGTCCAGTTATATCCTAATGCTTATCGCTATTCAATTGATACACAGGTTCGACAATGCACAGACGCTGAGAGGAAAATTCCATTACTCACTGTCCGTGCCAGGTCACTATTACGAGGTCCCAGCACTTCATACTGCTACGTTTCCAAAGATCCAAACATATACAGTGGTGCCACATTGCTGACTGTGGGTGAAGTTCAGGGAACGCGGGAGTGTGCCCAACTGTACAGTTGCAGACATATCAAACAGAAACACCCCATCTGCCAGCGAGGTGGTGTGATGCTCTCGGCACCTGGTAACACTGTTAGGTATGGAACTTCACCAGGTTTTGTTCAGTCGCTAGGACGAATCGAACGCGGTGATCACTGCCACTGTGCGCAGTTATTGGTGGTATATAAACGATGTCCTGCCTAACAATATACTGAAAATAAAATCGTTTTGTGAATATGGTAATAAAATTATTTCACACCATACATAATCCTATTATATTCAAATGAAATACACAGGTTTCGTAAGTGTGACTTCCGACAAACATCATGAATCATACAGCATTTACCGATGGCCAGCACATAAGCCATTATAACATTATCTACATTCCCGCACCTGTCATAATAATCACGAAATTACCGTGACCCACCTCCTCCATAACCGTGAACCTAAAACTGGTAAATCTCTTAACCCGCCCTGTCCCGTCGACGTATGGGTACGTTGCAACATTTTGCATTTGCCAGTCCCGGCGACGTACTGGTACGTCGTGCAATTGCACAATTCTCAATTTTCGCGCATGATTTTTCGTATGTATACACGGGACACCTTCCTCTATTCCTCTACAAGATGCCAAGCAGGGACAATGCCTTACGCCGCATAACCTCCCCCCTCCCCCCCTCACGCCATTGTCTCGGCAATTCACCTGTTACCAGTGACCTGGCTAGTAAAGATATTCAGGGCCAGAGTGATTCCTCAATCGATGACAATGTGGAGGACAAAGTTTACATAGCATTAGAAGAACAGTCAGAAATAATGATCAGGTAATGTGGCAAAAAAAGGTCAGGTATGGTGATTAGTTAGCGAGTGAAACAATGCTTATAATGCCTATATTACTGCTTGAAAACCAATATGCTCTCATACTACATATAAATTCGTACCAAGTAAATAAATAAATACCGTTTATGAGTTGTGTGAAATAGTTACCCTCCCATAGAACTCGTTTTCTTTGGTGCCAGCATGTTAGAAAACCCAGTCAGGTAAGGGGGAACTCCTACCTGGATTGAGTATTTTAAACCACAAGTGAGCGATTTCTCTATGAATTTTCGATGTTTCTCACCAAAAGCGGAGGTTTTAGCCAAAAAAAAATTTTTCGAAAATACCTCGGGATTAGGGGATGTCGGGGGTGCGGAAAACCTCGGGACGTGACGGGTTAAATCAACGCAATTGCATAAGAGGTGGCGTTACAAGGGGAGGCAGGGTGGGGCGCCTGGGAGAGAGGAGGGAGGTGGGTGAGGAAGGAGTAATAGTGGTCTGGCTAGTAGGAGGGGTGGGGGGGCTCTATAGGAGACGAGTGATGGGATATGGGAGGGTGGAGTGTGGCAAGAAGCTGGGATGGGATGGATAAATGATACACTGGTGACATGGTGCTAAATCAGCTGTAGTTTAACCTTGATTACTGTATGGAATTTGAGTCAGGCCGTTAGAAGTTACGCATACTTTGGCACGTTATGCAGTCTACCGCCATGTTTTGTTATATCGTCTGTAGGACGACCTACTCCCCACGGGGTGGCACATGACATAAACCATGTATTATTATTATTATTATTATTATTATTATATGGTGACGACTATGTCATCACATGCTGATACATAAAATATTCCTAGACTGTTTGATCTCACACCTGTTGTCATGGCGACTGGGAGCTATTCTTGTTAGGTTTACGTAAGAACATCGTTGATGACGACTGTGATATCGATAGCAGAGGAGGGGGAGGGAGGAATTTTCTCTTGCCTCAATAAATAAGTTAACCGTAGTGATTGTGCCTATGGTTCTTGTTAATAAATGTATAACACCGATGTAAACGATAACGTGATTTACTGGGGGAGTGGGGAATGGACGGGGTCCCAGAACATAGGTGGCGATTCCGCGGTCGGCTCATAGGTGGGTAGAGAGATGCCTTATCAGTTGTATATCAGTCATGATCTTTATCTCGGATTACTGTTAACCCTATACTGATAGAGTAACTGGTGGTATGAGGGACGTGTAACAAATAAGCAATCTGATTCACAACCTCAGTATCGAGTTCACTTTCCGGCCCTCCCTCAACCCGACAACTATGTGCACTCTTACAAGCATAATGACGGGGAGGGGAGATGACCGTAATGACTGCTACACTACGAACAGCCGGTCACAAGTTTATACATCAACGACAGTCGTTCACCATCTGCCTTGTAAATGGATTGCAGTATACACCGTTACTCAGCAGAGCACCAGCTTCATGTTCGAACACTACTGAGATGTGTGGCTCAGTATTTGCTCCTCGTGAACAGGGCATATCAGCAGAGCACCAGCTTCATGTTCGAACACTACTGAGATATGTGGCTCAGTATTTGCTCCTCGTGAACAGGGCATATATATATATATATATATATATATATATATATATATATATATATATATATAGAGAGAGAGAGAGAGAGAGAGAGAGAGAGAGAGAGATGGATATAGATATATATTTGTATCTCTCCCTCTCTCTCTCTCTCTCTCTCTCTCTCTCTACGGTGTATATATATATATATATATATATATATATATATATATATATATATATATATATATATCCATCATCCAATCCTATGGTGCCCCATTATGAGCGTAGGAGCCCGGGGCTAGGCAAGTTAGTCCTAACATTTAAGATGACAGTGACCAGCCTCACTCATCCCTGAGTGGCATTACGCGAGAAATAAACCCCGCTCACTCGATGTAGTGCTGCTCTCGGGTGTCTGCCCTTTCCTCTTCTCCGTCCTTCTTTCCTTCCATCCTCTTCTGTATTTCTTTGCTTCATTCTTTCCTCTTGCTTCTGCCTGTGGGTGACTCTACACTGAGTGACAATCCAGATGGTTTCCTGTACAGCAGGGAACCATTTACTATGCTGGGTGGTAACCATATAACCAAATTTTGGCGCCTGGTGGTTTAGTGGGTAATTACGGAGCTCCAATCGGATTGAGCCGGTGAAGGTATATATATATGGTGTGTGTGTGTGTGTGTGTGTGTGTGTGTGTGTGTGTGTTTGTTTTTGGTATGTATTTTTATAGGGGTTGGCAGTGCTACAAAAGTCAGAAATATATGGGGAACGCATGACGGCTGCCCTTGTCTGCTGCCACATGCATGTTCTATTGCCTCGGTTTCCATTAACATTACGTATTTTATTTCCGTTATTGGATTAATTGCACTGAAATCGTTTTCAGGTTCCGCGTGATGCTGGTCAGTAGCCCATACACCCTTCACCTGAGACCGTCTGACGTGCACGCCTATACAGCTGTCTTGGCTCCAGGGCCGTTGTTAGGGCTGGAGTTTTGGGGCTTTAACCCTGAATCTTTTTTATGTAGCCCAGAAACTGTGTGCGTGTGCGTGTGTGTGTTCGTGTGCGTGTGTGTGTGCGTGTGCGTGTATGTGTGCGTGTGCGTGTGTGTGTGTGTGTGTGTGTGTGTGTGTGTGTGTGTGTGTGTGTGTGTGTGTGTGTGTGTGTGTTGATCAGGAAATAAAATTGTATAAAAATTAAGCTATACTCTATTTAATTCCATCCATAATTACCGTAATGTCTGTACGATTTTATACGACACCGGACACTTGTTAGCCAGCTACCTCCATTACTGTACACACCAATACACATCCAAAGAAATGTTTAAAAATCAGTTTGATAAAACAAAATGCAGTACTGCATTTTAGTGTGGTCACTTCGTTCAGTTGCTCTCAGATGGCAGGAAATACTGGCAGTGATAGTCTAGAAAAAAAAAAAAAAAATCTCGGGGAGCATACCCCCAGGCCCACCTAGAACTCGTGCCTTCGTCGCTTGTGATTCTACAGAACTCTGAGCTAAGCCCCCTATGTCCTGAATGTCTAGCAACGGCTCTGCTTGACTCCAGTCCTCGTATATATGCTTATCCTGAACATTCATACAGTGTGAACACTACACGGTTATTTAGTTTAAATTGTGCTTGCGTTTAATGCAACCTATTTCTGTAACTAATGGCACTGTTGATGTAATATGCACGTGCTCAAACTGGAAAACTGCAGACACTGCAACCTTGTTCCACTATTATTGGTTCCAGGATTTGTGAAAGAATGCTTGGGTCATACCACAGTTGCTCAATATGAACCTAAATTTTAGTGATAACCACTGGCAATGTGTAAAATCAACAGCCAAACAAGGAATACGGAAAACGGTAACATAAACCTGTGTTAAGTAAATTCACCTTTACATCTGTGCCATACGGATATTAATGAAAAACACAGACCATCATTACTGTCACACTGTCCATATTTATTGGTGATAAAGGAAAAACTACATTGGCCTATCCCTATTCTGTTTACGATATCAGTCGTCATCCATGATAATACTACGTAAATCCCTGTCCACACTAGCAGACGGTGACTGTTGGCCGCGAGGGAGAGGTCTGTATCAATTTGTGGCAAGTTTGGCAGGGCAGTCCATGCCCACTGTTGAATGAAATAACCAGACGCTGCCTGTTTTTTTTTTTTTTCTTTTTTAGTCCAGTAATTATTGTTCTATACAATGCAATTTTTCACGCACAAACTGTGTTGGCCATTCTCATACCGCACTCAGGCGCTGTCGACTACCTACTCACCGGCCACCTACTCCTCACAGTTTGGACAACATCGCAGTCGTGCCCGACAGACTCTGTCAGGTGTGGACACAGTCCTCCGGTCACTGCCAGTTAGTGTGAATGGGAATTTAGGCTACAGGAATAATTTCCATTCACTATAAAAACAGCTGCATCTGACAAACTGTCGGTACGTGCCATATATTTGCACATTGACAAATAGTCACCATACTCATAATACAGGGTACTGAGCCACCCAGTGGAAAGTGTCGTGAATTGTTGCAAAACATGACGGTCAATTACAACACGTGGCAAGGTCAATATAACGTTTCATGGTCTGACTGAAAATTGCCATATTCTCCATGAAACAAGGAGGTGGCCCAGTCATCACCTTGTAAATTATTCATCCAATTGTAACTCCTGTCGTTTACCGAAGTCCACGCCCCCTACTTCATCACCCCTCTCCTCTAGCTCTCATTTCGACCACTATTGTCCCCTTCCTCATGCTCCTCCCTCCTGTCTCGCAGGATCCCCACCCTCACCCTGCCGCCTCTTGTGGACTTAGTGCAACCTCCTGTATGTAGTGAAATTGCTTCGATTTCAGACGTCTACCATTACCAATGTCATGTTCCCGGTTGTAAGGATGGGCGTCATGATAATTTTCTGTTCATTGATAGTTGTGGGGACCCTGACAACTATGACTTATATAAGGAACTGTTGCATGGTTCATGATTCGAAACTAAACTAATCATGAAATCCATGTCATTCCTGATACCTGCCATTATGTAGAGGGCGTATGGTTTGACAGTTTTAAAAAATAACCATAATAATGAGATGCTATTATCCGTATATTTTCTGGCGGAACATTGCTTACATATTCTACTACCAACAAGAACTGCACACAGTGGGAGTGATCACTACGTTCGATTCGCCCTAGCGACTGAATGAAACCTGGTGAAGTTCCATACCTAACAATGTTCCCAGATGCCGAGAGCATCACACCACCTCACTGGCGGACGGGGTGTTTCTGTTTGATATGTCCGCAACTGTACATACGTATGCAGAGAGAGGAACATATGCACACATACACATACGTATATATCTATGCAGATACAGTACGTATAATTCACCCACATGTCGTCATAGACATACTGCATGTACAGGATAGGTACGCATGTATAAAGATATGGGTATTGAAATATCGGCTCGGCGGAGCGAGCCAGACACCACCACCCTAGGAGAAGGGTACAGGGGGGTGACCCTCACCCCACAAGGAGATGACGGGAAGGCTCTTTCACCTGCCGAGCCTTCCAGGCATAAACAACGTATCTCCCCCGTGATCCTACGCCCCTCTTCCCCACAGCCAGACCACCGGGCAGTGTACAGTAAAAATACACTACACATCAGTGGAGGGAACACTCGCCAGAATCGGGGTGGGACTTGCAGTGGCAAGATCCCAAGCAAACCTTTGGACGCCGGGTCCCCTGGATTGGCCTCCTATTTAGCAGAGGACTCAGGAGGAGCCCCAAGGGTTGCCATTCCCCCAAGGGAGCAGTGGTACAGTATTACCCGTCGGGTATACTATGGATGGAAAGACGGTCGTTTAGCCACCCTCTGCCAACCACCTTCGGGAGCCAGCACGTCGGCACGTCCACCAAATGACCTTCGCCGGCACTCCCAAGGAGGAAGGTGGGCTCTGGGGCACGTTCTGTCAGAGCTACCACGCAGGACGAAGCGTCGCCATCCCCCAGTGCTGTCTCCGGGACAGGAGTCCCAGACCCTATGGCTGGAGTGCACTCTCTGTCGGAGCTGCGGCAATAGCCGGGAGTGCCCGTTGGGAGCCTTCTCCCCGCCGCCAGGGTCTCTAGTGCCTAGAGGAGCCTCCCCTGACTCCTCGTGCACCCCTGTCCCTCGTAGGAGTCCCAGACCCTATGGCTGGAGTGCAGTCTCTGTCGGAGCTGCGGCAATAGCCGGGAGTGCCCATTGGGAGCCTTCTCCCCCCCGCCAGGGTCTCTAGTGCCTAGAGGAGCCTCCCCCGACTCCACGTGCACCCCTGTCCCTCGTAGGAGCCCAGGCAGTGCCCAACAGGGCTGGCTGATGGAGGGAAAGTCCCCAGGACCTCCTCCGCACACCCTGGACCAGAGTTTCGGCAGGGCCTCCCTGCCCCACCAAGTAGGAGAGCCGGCCCTTGGCCACTCTCCCTCTGCCAGCCCCCAGGCTCCTGCAGAGGAAGTTGCCTCTTTCTCTGCCCACCCCTCCTGTGGCAGAGTGAAGCTCCCCTCTCCCCGCCTCTCTCCTCGAGAGGGTGGTTTCTGCTCTCTTTCAGGAACCCCACCAGAGACCAGATGAGGCGTGACGTCCCCGAGGCCAGGTGTCCTGTCTCTGCAGCCCGGTCCTCTTAGGTGCTGACGGACTCTGTCAGGACGAGAGACTGCAGTCTAGTCCTGATGGCCTCCTCCTGCAGATGAGACTGCTGCCCCTGGAGTCAGTGGGCCTCCCCTGACGCCTGCTGCAGTAGCTGAACCTCACCCACAGCAAGTGGCCTCAGTGCCTCCCTGATGGCTGCCCCTGTCGGACGAGACGGCAGCTCAGCCAGGGCGCCGCCCTCCCCACAGCCGACTCTAGGCCCGGGCCTCCCCAGGTCCACACCTAGTATCCCGACGACAACTAAGGGCCAGCGCCGTGCGGTGCGCCTCCTGGCCCTCTTCGGCCCTAGTCCAGAGAGCCCTGCATCATCCAGGGCCTCTGCAGAAACAGGGCCACTGTATCATTAAATCGTGAGGACCGTGAAAACCTGAGGACGAGGGCACCAGGCACACCCGAAAAATTCTCTTCTCGGGTAATTTTCACCATTCATAAGTGTATTAATCGCCATAAAACCTACATCATCGTCTTTGTCGATGTTTTTTCCAGCTGATAAGCATGAAAAAAAGGGGGGAAAATCAAATACTAGCACCTTAAGGTAGATAGATAGATAGACAAAAACGATATGCATTATAAAATTATCTCGATTTAAAATTTCAGCTCAAGGACAATACATGCACATGCACCTGATGTGTGCGTGTGTGGACCACACACACACACACACACACACACACACACACACACACACACACACACACACACACACACACACCGCTCGCCGGCTCAGTGGTAACGCTCTCGCCTAGAATCTGCTAAGACGGAGGTTTGCGCCTTGCTCGGGATGCAAAAAATTTCACTGACGAAGCGGGTGGTTACTGTCCCCCTTGAACAAAAGGATGGGTGTATGCATGTGTGAAGGTCAAGGCTTTGCCCTTAGATTGGACTAGATGAGCTCTCAGCTCTCTTCCGAGAGGGTAAAAAGCTGATGATGACAACCATCACGTGATCCTGACCGACCCGGTGAATACACACACACACACACACACACACACACACACACACACGAATAAACAAGTTTGTTGTAAGGTTCGAAGAAAATGGAAATGTCTCCGATAATGCATTACAGAAAACAAAGCATTGAGAGGTAAATATATTAATTTCGCATATATTTTTTAGCAACTCTGAAACCACAGAACTTATGAGAAATCTGGGGCCCTAGAGAATGTTTATGCAGTTTCATCAAAACCGGTCCTTGCGTCTACTAGGAGTTGCTTGATATATGCAGACATAGGCCTACAGCGTTCCATTATTATATAGATCATCGTTACCATTACTAATATCAATGTCATTAACTAGATCTTAATCTTTCTCCTCACAGAGCAGTGTCATTAGAGGCGAGCCTTCACTCCTTGCCAGGTGACCCCTCCCCTCTTCCCGGAACATGAGGCAGCCACAGCAGCGAGGCCCACCAGCTTTGCTTCTCCAAATACACACATCGACAACGTTGGTCCCGCAGTAAAATATCCTTTATAATTATGCATTTCAACGTCATGGAAAAATAAATGGCTTTGCTGCATTGATTCTTTTATTTAAATACTTCATGACTTGCTGAGAAAATCTGTGCTAATATTTGTCATGTACTGCATTTTCTTCACCATTTTACCTAGATACCAAGGATAGAAATGAACATTATAAAATGAACTAATGTAGAGGAGCTCAGGCACTCGTATATAAGACGTTGATTTACATGTTTGCCATTAAATAGTATGATCACATCCATACATTATCTATATTTACTACTAAGCTTCTCGGTCATAGTATGTTGTTTGTTGTATGAAGTTTTATAGCCAGCCATACTGGAGCACCCAGGAGGCTGGAAGTTGGGGTACAGGGGTAACTCAGCATGGGGAAAAACACAGGCATGGTGGCGTTCGCCTCCAAGGTCGTTTTGAGGCCGCTGCTGTAATGGCCACGAGGCCACGATGGCCATGCAGAACTGCCCTTAGGAGGCCGACTTTGTGGATAGCCACCGAGACCATTTTCAAATTTATCCTTAGATCCTTCTGTTTTCCATTTTTTCTAATGCAATAGCTTGCGGAAGTGTGTCCGTCGTCACATGGTGGCAACAATTCCCGCGGTCGACCATTTCCAATGGGAGTAGGGTGGCATCATAGAGTATGTGAGAGAGAGAGAGAGAGAGAAGGGGGGGGGGAACCTCCAGCCACTTCCACACAGTCGTTTTCCACCACATATTGCACCTGCCTGTGGATAAGCCAAAAAATGCCCCACGAAAATATTCGTTAAACACTATTATCATTGAGATTTTTTTTTTTTTTTTTTTTTTAGAGGGTTAAAGTGTTTCACTGCTTCTTCAAAATGTCCACCGCCCGACGTCAACTGGCGTGACGTCACCGTGGCAGCCAATGGCCATGCAACTAAAGGCACCGTCACACTGGGACAAAAGTGGCTAACATGCAAGCCAGTTTTGTGAGCCACTAGCCAAACGTCAGTTTGGAGCGAGATTTTGCTTGCGAGGTGTAATTTTCACTCACAGCTTGTTGGTGGGAGTAGATCTCAAATGAGCCTATATCAGTTTTGTATTGGTGAGAAAGTATTATGTTATTCACAGAAGGAAACTTAACTAAAATTGTTAAGTTAATATAATTTAATTCTTGTGGTTATTATTCATTTATATTTTTTTCTTGTGACATGACATAAATATTTGGACACTCAGGTGACCAGCCGCGGAGGCTCTCTGTTTTGTTTCCAAACAACAAATAGAAATCAGAGTGTGACCAATATTCGATATGGATCCTGCGGCAAGAAAAACTCTAGTAAACTGCCTTGTGACTGCAGAAACTGAGGAAAAGGGAGTGGGTACTCCGTGGTGGTTTGTTTACAAATGACCATGAGGCGCCAGGCAGGCGACACTGCCAGGCGTATCGGCTCGCAAAAACACACGCGTGACGGCAAGTCGACTTTGTTAGCCATTTTGCCTCACAAAAGCCGCTCGCATGTTAGCCACTTTTGGCCTAGTGTGATGCTGCCTTAAGGTCAATATTCCTCTGGCTAATGGTCCCCACCGCAAGGTAAAATTAATGGCCTGTCGCCGGCTGAGGACATCCAATTTCCTATCATACCTAATGTAATGTAGCAATTTTTTTTTTTTTTAGTGTATGACACCTTGCCTATTGCATCAACTAAAGGTTGAAATGATGGAAGTCTGGCTTTGCCAGTATAAAGTAAACACAATAGATAGGTGTTTCAGGAAGAAATGCGAGAGTAACAGAGTGTATGAAGAATCAGTGGCGAGGGCAGTGAGCGAAAGTCTAAGAAAACGAATAGAGAAAATGCATTAGGTGTTTCGAGAATTGTTATAGCATCAGAGAGCGTGTGCGCGCCAGAGAGAGAGAGAGAGAGAGAGAGAGAGCGAGAGGAGCCTGCGGCCACATTAGCCACCATTCATAACTGAGCTAATATAGCTGGCTATCTGTGTGTGATGTGTTTTGAGCACCACAGCAGTGCATGCCAACAATTTATTAATTCATGGTGCACTACAATCATTCAGAACAGCTTGACACAACAAAGCTATTATGAGCACCAAAGTGCTCCAAAAGTGCACCAAACAACAGTTTGCTAGCAGACAGAAATTTCTCGGAATGGTGGCCAATGTCTCGGCCAAGGGGATTTCCTTAAAAACGACTCCTGGAAGACGCCTCATGTGCGGGGATGAAGTCTTTCTGTCAGTGTAGAACTTTATTATGTGTTGTGTGCCTGTTTGTCTGTGAAAAACGCATTTTCGAGAATAATGCTAATAAATCAACGTGGAATTGTAAGGGTTGCATCAGGGACATTCATACAGAGCTTGAATACCTTTTGGGCATCGTGAGGGTAAGTGTGATCGTAGCGTGTCTACGAGGAGGGGAAGGTGGGGGATTTACAAATACAAAGACTTTGGGGCAGTGTTAACCCTTTAACCGCGGGTATTGTTTTGGTCTGACTGTCCTCTCCCGTGGGGGTTTCAGCCAAATGTTAACAAACCTTTAAACCTTAATAACTCTGAACAGAATAAAGATAGAGAAAAAAATAAGGTACCATTAGAAAGTACTAACCTTCAGCTTTCCATTGATGTAGGTTTCATGACTTTGTTGACTTTCACAGGACGGGGAGAGCCGTTAGAAGTGAGGGTTGTGAAATAACTATTTTACGCCCCACACACCAGTACCAAATGCCAACCACTCTCTCATAATAGTAATATAAACATATATGAACACTGTACATACGATAAACATCCAATCTGTGTTCACTGAGGTAGGTAAAAGGCACTTCCCTGTGGCTGCGCCTGCTCTTCACTGCGTCTGCGCCTCACTTCACTGCGGCGGCACCCGCACACTGACGTTTCATGCGATCTTTTCATTCTTTCTAACTTCTAATATTATTTTACATATAATCTGGGCAATATACATTATATTTACACTGCACTTATTACTATATTGCGTCACTGGCGCGTCACAGAATTACACAAGTAACGCAGAATTACACAAGTGCCGCAGATTCTCTTATTACAATATCACTTATTATACTGGCCAATATTTACATTTTTTCTAGGCAAAATATCCCTTATTACTACATTATCCATTATACAATTATTGGCAAAGCACATCACTGTCGCATCACTATATATCACTGTCACTTTCAGTATTTACTCAGAGAGTGGTACTCGGCAAAGCATGGAGTTACATACAGTATAGAGCGACTTGGCATTCCAGGCACTGGTGTGTGCTCATTTTTCTCGTCCTAGGCCTCCGTGTGGTGTTAGAACATACTCTGCAGCGGCACTGTGACAACCTGCCACCTGCTGTAAGAGGCAATTTCACAAGCTGGTGCCGGCTCATGTAATTGCGGCACTCAAGACGGTCAGGTTGTGTGTCAGAGTGTCGCCTCGGGATTAATGCCGTCACCTGACCAAATCGTGCAAGTAGCTGCTGCATGACAGTCTTGGAAAACTGTCTCAGTGATGGTTGCCTTATGCCCCCGACTTGTGTCTTGTAGAGAATGAAGGCGTTGAGCATGCACATATTGAGCATGTGCAGGCAAGCCTTCCTGTACCATCGGGTGTTTCTCCTGAGACAGTCGATTTCACCAATCATCATATCAGACTTATCAACAAGTCTCATATTGACATTGTAATCAATGACGGCATCAGGCTTCATGATTGGCTCTCCCGTCCTGTAGCTGACCTTCCCAGTTCTCTGCAATTCCCCCTTGTGGATGGTGCTGATCATATTCACGACCTTCTTGTCATGCCACCTGATCGCAAGAAGCTTGTCTGACTTCTTCAGGTGAACATCTCCCTTGGATGATAATGATGCTTCGGGGAAACTTGGCCACTCTTTCCTATAGCTCCGTACAGTGCCAACAGTGCCAATGCCGTGTTCAGCAAGGTATTTGGAGAGTTTCGGTGCTGTGTAGTAATTGTCTGTGTACAGCACATGATTACCACCAAAATACCTCTCCATCAGCACTTTTACAACGGAGCCAGAGAAGCCAAGGGGGTCTTTCCTGTTCACATCCATTGTGCTAGCAGAGTAGATGACAAAATCCAGGATATACCCCATCTCACAGTCACACAGCACAAAGAACTTTATCCCAAAGCGGTGGCGTTTGCTGGGGATGTACTGCATGAATTTGAGACGTCCTCTGAACAATACCAGGGATTCGTCTAGTACGACTTTCTGCATAGGCCGGAAAAATTGCATAAATCGATCCCTAATCCTGTTGAGAAAATCCCTCACTTTCCACAAAGGGTCAGTTTGGGACGGGTTTGCATTGTCAGTGAAGTGCAGGTATCCAAGCAGCTGTCGGAACCGATCCCGTGACATATACTTCCCGAATATTGGGATAGTAGTAATGTCATCCACGAGCCAGTACTTCTCCAACTCATGTCTCTTTATATGGGGCATCAGAAACATTAGGGCAAAAAAAACATACAGCTCTCTGATTCTGACAGGCAACCACGACACTTGCTTTGGTGAGCCAATAGGTCCCAGCCCTTCTGCTGCACACTGAGCTGCATACCTATTGGTCTCATCGCTGACATGCTGCACGATTTCATCATCCATGAAGGCCAGGAAGTAGTCAACAAAGTCATCTCCTGCGTTGCATGGGAAGGCAGGCTGTATTCCAGCATTTGTCATATCAAACGGTGGATTGTGTGGCTGAAAATTTGCACCGTCAGACCAAACAAATGCATCCACTTTCCCTGTGCGTGGTTCAGTGGCAGTGGCAGGTTGCATTGCACTCGTTTCCCCGTGAGAAGGAGCTGAGGTGGAGGCAATGGGTGAGGCAGGAGGCAAGCGGGAGGGGGGTGAGGCAGGAGGCAAGCGGGAGGGGGGTGAGGCAGGAGGCAACGGGGAGGGGGGTGAGTGCGGGGGCGGTGAGTGGAGGGGTGGCAAGGGTGAGGGAGCTGAGCGGGGGGGTTTCTGACCTGGTATGTGGTGAAACTTGACCCTTTCTACCCCACTTATCACCTCACTTATCTCCTCGCTTATCGCCCAGCTTTGCCCTCCAACTGCCACGCATCCCCTTTGTTCTAGGCCTGCCTGCCCTGCCTGCACGGCCTGCACGGCCTGCCTTCCCTCGCTTTGCAGGCTTTGGGAATTCGTACTCCTCAGATGATGTAGACTGAGGAGAGGGCATGGCAGATGATGATGATGATGTGAGGGCAATAGGGCTAGGGGAATGGGAAATTGATGGGAAATGCTTACTAGGGCCTGGTGTGGGAGACGTGAGCCTGCGCTTCACTCCCTTCCCACGTGCAATACCAGATTTGCCCATAGGAGCCTTTCCTTTCCCAGAGTAAGTTGGGGGTGGTGGGGGGGAAACAACACGATCACTTTCATCACTGTCACTATCAATAGAAAATGGTTCACCACCAATCACTGCCAAATCATCACTGCTTGCTGTGAGTGTGTCACTTTCACTGCCACAATCAAGAGTAGTACTTACAGTTTTGTCCAGCTCAGTTCTAATTTCAGGAGTGCTCAACCCCTTCTGCCTCGCCGTCGGCAGTTCCTTTACCGGTGTAGAGGTAGAGGGAACACTAGCACTAATCATTGTAGAGGAGGAAGCGAGCGACGATGAGTCGGGACGGAGCGCCATTATCACGCACAGAGCTGGACAGATACTGACTGATGCGGGTCAGGGCAGGGGTGGGGGAGGCCCCCTCGGGGTTGGAGGAGGGAGGTGTGGGATGGCTGGGGTGAAAGAACTCGACAGCTACTCTTGCGTGAGACACATTGCGCGCCGGGAAAACGCGCGGTGTTCAAAATATTCACGATCATTCCAGAATGACACCCGCGGTTTGGTCCAGTTTTCTCAATGTCATTCTGGAATGACACCCGGGGTTAAAGGGTTAATGTAAATGGGAATATGAGGGAATGAAGTTCTTGTGTTATGGTTCCCCATTTCTCTTTCAAGGGTCATTGAAGGAGGGATCAGAGTTCTTCTTAGGACTGACTTTTTTTTTTTTTTTTTTTTTTTTTTATGTGTCCAACTCTGGGAAAAGGCTCAGGGCCTATTTCTTGGGGGCAGTTGCCTATCCCAAGGCCCAGTAGTCCTCCTACACCTCCACATGTCACCACTTCGGCGCTAACACCCACCGTCCATATTGAATACATGCTAGGGCTGTCTCATACAGGACTGGTGTATTGGTATTAGCGGGGGTACTTTTACGACATGTCGGCGGGTCATCTGGTAGATCAGGAAAGTCTGCTTTTTTTTTTTTTAGGAAATTCAAATCCTTAAACTGTTCCCTGCCCCAGCCGAGATTCGATCCTGGGTCCATTAGGACTGCAAGCCGCCTCTCTACCGATGACTGCAAGTGAAGGCATTGAAGTTTACTTGGTCTTTCAGTGTGTTATTGATCTAAGTGACCACAACAAATAGACTGGCAGAAGCAGTCCAGGAGGCTGTGTTTTCTCAGTGGTGATAGGTGACCAGGCAGATCAAAACAACCGGACCAATGCTGCAGCTCGCTGAGGTGTAACCATTCAGAATGTGTGCTGTAGATAAGAAGGTTTTCTGCAAGTACTGATCAGTCTTTGAAAGGAAAATTGGCTGGCCCCTAGTTATTTCTGTCCTAGTTGCTTAAAAATAGACTTCTTGGTATCTGTACAAGGACTATTAAGGTTCTTTGTACACTGGGTTTAAACTATAGGAGGGGAGTTCTGCCACCTCCGTCTCCCTATTCTGCCTGCGTCTTGCATCTCAGAGAGCCACTGCGTTTCACAGTATATTCATGGCTGACTTGGGAAGGCTGTGTTGAGAAGCGATTTAAATCAAAGGTAGAAATAAGGAAATCCTCGGAGAGGCTGGGGCAGGACGAGTGTCCACTTGGCCCAGCACTGAGACTGGTTCCTGTTGTTTGCTTGCTCCGGGACCTGGACTGAGAAAGATTGTCAGGGAGGTGGACGAAAGTCTGAAATTGTGAAAGTTTTCGTTAACAATGCAGCGACCGGCCGAACTGTTTAAGGTCGCTGTGCTGATGAACAACCTGTATGGTTCAAACCGAATGACAGAGAGGTGCTGTGAACGAATGCTAGGTACTAAGGGATAACTTGGCAGATTCTAGTAGGGGCAAATTAAGGACTTGTTTTACTCGTGTTCTAATATTTATTTTATTAGTTTCGAAACAAGTTTTGGTTCCATTGCATAATTAAGCCAACCAAGCGAATAAGATCCTTTATAACACAGAGATTATTTTGGACAGAAGCCAGCCATATGATTCAGGTAAAAACATGCACTTTATGAAGTTTTCAGACTTATTACTTGTCACTGGTCCGCTATCTCTGTCCGCTAATCTGAGGCACCAGCCGTAGTTAGTTTACTCAAGCCACGATGTATCTTGACTGACCTCCTGTTCAAGTTCCCAGGCAGAGTGTAGTTGCTCAGTTGTGACACTGTCTGGAAGGCGCCTATCGGTGATGGTGAGTGAGAAACCTTTACCTAGGCCAACTTGTCTCAGATTACAGGCAGGGAAAATAAGGCGGAGATTGACCCTAGTGATGATTGGTGGAACCTGAAGATTACCACCCCATAGAATGCTGTAGCCAACCGAGGCAAGAATGGCCTATTGTGATCACTCTTTTAATGACTCGTTTGGAAAGTAATAATAGCCCTGCTGTCAGTAGGTCAGTTCAGAAGATAGGAGAAAGTGTGACTACCTGGGTATACCAGAGAGTAAAATGGATCAATGCAGTTTTTGGCAGAATTATCCCAACTGGTGCGAGAGTTTACGGGATTTATTTTAGAAGTATGTACGGTAAGAGATGGAACAGGCCCTCACTCTCAGTTAAGCCTCTTCCAAGTCACTTTCCTTAGCTTAAGTTATTCAATAACACTGTCTAAGAAGTACTCAAGTCGTATTGTATATTAAGAAACTATACAAGTAAACTTCTAAATAGCAGCCTGATAACGCAATTGTTCCAATTTAGTTTGTATTCTATTAGCAGAAATGTCTGAGTGATCTTTGGATAAATTCGTAGGTAATTTTAGTTAGGTTTAGTGCATCTTTTCATTATCTAAAGAAAACTACTTCTCTGATGAGTTGTGCAGATAAATTCCAGCATCGTGACGGATTAATCGCCTGGTTGCATAACTGTCATGTGGCATAACAGTCATAAGAGCAAAGGTCAAAATGGTATTTGACTTTCCTGCAGGAAGTAATTGGGAATCAATTAAATAATAAATAATTCAGGGAACATCAGGTACTGTTTTATCCTTTCTCGCAGGTAACCAACCATACTGAATTCCAGTCACAGCAATCATGGTTCCTTTCCATGAACTGAAGACCAGACAGGTCAACGTTTGTCTGTTCCAGTCATGTTTTGTCCAATCTGGCCACTTAATGTTCATTTAGACCCTTCACATCCAGTACAGCCAGATCAGATCAACTCGATTCCATTCAGGTTATACGTAGTAGTGGTGGTGGTGGTGATGATGGTGGTAGTAGTAGTAGTAGTAGTAATAGTAACAGCGGCAGCAACAGCAGTAACCCCTAGCTTATTTGAAATGTGAAACCTAGTAAAACTTAGGCTGAAGTTGCCCTCTTCCTGCATTCCATTATCCCCTTTTCATGGCACAGGGAGGGAGGTGAGGGACGTTTGCAGAACCGTACAGTGGAGTTGCTCATCTGTGTCAGTGGTACCACCCGAAGATGTCCCTCTCCATCACATCATTCAAGATATGTTAAGTCCATTTGGGTCAGTTCAGGACCATTCAGATCATTTTAGGTTCATCCAATCACTTTGCATCCATTCGGCAACGCTCAGATCCATTCAGGAACAGTTTGGTTCATTCTGGTCAGCCAGGTGCAGTCAAGTTCATCGATGCTGTTTTAGATTCATCCAGTCTCTTAACAATTATTCCGGCCCATTCAAGTCAGTTTAGCTTAGTTCATTCTCATTCAGAACAAGTTGTGTCCATTCAGGACCACTCAGGTCCATCAGTGACACTGGAGTTGTAATGACATCCATTTCGGTCTTTTCAAAATATTTCAAGTCATCTTCAGTCATTAAAATTGCTTAAATCTAATGAGGCCAATTCAGGTAAATCAGATCCGATTAGTCGCATTCAAATCAATTAGACCCTTCATATCCATTCGGGCTCAATAAAGGCATTTCAGGATAGTTCACAGCTATGAAGTTGAAGATCAGTTAGGTACTGTACGTTTAGCACTTTCACATCTAGGCGGACCTACCTAGATCATTTCAGGTCTAGTTACTTTCATTCTCATTTACTTAGATCCATTTTAATCATTCTGGTTTATTTCGGCGCTGTTCTCGTCTTCTCAGATCGGTCAAGAGTATTGCATTTTATTCAGTTTAGATCCCCTTAGATCCTTTCAGATTATATTACTCTCGTCAGATCCATGTAGGTCAATGCAGATTAGTGCGGTTCTTGCCAGAAATCAACCCTACTGGTGAGTGAGTTTGCGGGATTTATCTTAAAAGTCGGGTGGGAAGGAATGGTTAGAAAAAGTATGGGGAGGGTGTAGAGGAGTGGGTGGAACGGAATGGGATGATGCTAGAAATATACAGTAGTACGGCGGAGCTAATACACCCTGTGAATATGGGTATTGTAGATTTGCTAGTTGCTGGCGGTGTTGTTGCAGATCCAGGCTCATCTGGTCGTGAACTTAGTTTACTGCAGGAAACAGGCATTTCAACCGATCTTTCCCAAAGGTTTATTGTCAGGGGTATTTTGAAGTATTACCTGTGTTATGAGGGTATGGTGGGTGGGGTGTGTTGTGGTGTGAGGGACTGCATTGCAATGTGTGTTGTCTGCTGGTACTGCAGCAGGGAAGGGTGGTGACCGGATCGCAGTCTAGCTAGGTGTTACTCGTATCCCAATGGGCAGGGTAGTTTCAGACGGGTGTATGTCTCCCTTTCCTTGGGGGAAGCAGCCTAGGTATATAGATAGATAGATAGTATGTCTCGTGGGCATTTGTGAAGTTGTTGTTGTTAAGATACGTCCAACTAAGGTTGTCATATGGTTTCAGGTGATTGATGGTTGCGGTAGCTGTGTTGATGAATGTGTTTGTGAAGTGTGGTGTTGGGTGGAAGAGGAGAGATGTTCCTGAGAAGCAGTACGTAGTTTTAGACAGTTGCTCGTTTCTTATTTCCTTGTGGAAGGGGATAATGCAACATACAAGGGTGAAGTAACAAACTTTGTGCCTCTCTTATGCATATCACCTTCGGTTGGAAATGTTTTTGTTTCTTGATGTAAGTGATCTATGTCTGTGGTCTTGATGCATCATGTTACTATTCTTAAGACTTTGTGTGTGTGTGTGTGTGTGTGTGTGTGTGTGTGTGTGTGTGTGTGTGTGTGTGTGTGTGTTCTTACATAATTGTTCTTACCTAATTGTATCTTTACAGGAATGAGTCAAGCTCGTATTGTCCCGTGTCTTAGACCATATTTATCGTACATATCCTTAAATTTGTGAATTGTTTTGGCACACACTATTTCATTCGGTGGTGCATTCCACTGATCAATTGCTCTGTTTGGGAAACTGAATTTCCTTACGTCTTTATCACCTCTCTTCTTATGCAGTTTTTTGCAGTGTCCTCTTGCTGATGCTTCTCCATATGTTAAGTAATCATTTATGTCTATTTTCTCCTTCCCTGATATGCACTTATATAGCATTATCATGTCACCTCTTTTCCTTCTCTCCTGCAGTGTTGGTAGATTCAGTTTATTTTGTCTTTCTTCGTAGCTTAGATACCTTAAGCTTGGTATCCATCTTGTAGCGGCCCTTTGAACTTTTTCAATCTTGTCTATATGCTTTTTGAGATGAGGACTCCAGACTATTGACGCATATTCCAGGGTTGGTCTAATGAATGATGTTATTATCCTTCTTAGCATGTCTTCATTTATGTATGTGAATGCTATTCTCATATTTGCAAGCAGTGTATACATGTTCCGTACCTTCTCGCTGATGTGGTCAGCCGGAGATAGTCTGTTATTGATAATCACACCTAGGTCTTTCTCTCTTTCTGATGTGTATAGGGTTTTATTTCCTAACTTATAATCCCAATCAGGTCTTTTTCCACTTTTACCAAACTTGATTACATGACACTTGTCCACATTGAATTCCATTTGCCATGTACTACTCCATTCATGAAGTTTATTTAATTCTTCTTGTAGCTTCCTACAAGAGCCTGTGCTAGTAATTCTCCTTTGTATTTTTGTATCATCTGCAAACATATTCAGATAGCTCTCATTTCCAGTGTTACTGTTTATATCATTTATGTACACTAGAAACATGATTGGTGCCAGCACCGAACCCTGTGGTACTCCACTAGTCACTTCTTTCCATGATGAGTAGTTTCCTCTTAGTACTGTCCTCATTTCTCTTATTATGAAAAAGTCTTGCATCCAACAAAACAGTTTGCCTCGAATTCCTCCTTGATGGTACAGCTTCCATAAAAGTCTTTGGTGTGGTACTGTGTCAAAAGCTTTCTTGAAATCTAAATAGATACTGTCCACCCATCCTTCCCTTTCCTGTATTGTGTTTGTTACTCTGTCATAGTAGCTCAACAGATTAGTAACACATGATTTTCCTTTTCTGAAACCAAACTGTCTTTCTGTTATCATACTGTGTTCTTCTAGATGATTTACCCAAGCTTTTCTTATAAGTTTTTCTAATACCTTGCTTACAACACTGGTCAGTGACACTGGTCGGTAGTTGGGAGGATTTTGTCTATTTCCTTTCTTGAATAAGGGGATTATATTTGCATTTTTCCAACTATCAGGTAGTTTCCCTTGACTCAAGGATTTCTTGAAAATTAAAAATAATGGTTTACTTAACTCCTTTGCACATTCTCGTAACACCCAACATGAAATTTCATCAGGACCACTTGTGTGTGTGCGTGTGTGTGTGTGTGTGTTCTTACCTAATTGTTCTTACCTAATTGTATCTTTACAGGAATGAGTCAAGCTCGTACTGTCCCATGTCTTAAACCATATTTATCGTACATATCCTTAAATTTGTGAATTGTTTTGGCACACACTATTTCATTCGGTAGTGCATTCCATTGATCAATTGCTCAGTTTGGGAAACTGAATTTCCTTACGTCTTTATCACCTCTCTTCTTATGCAGTTTTTTGCAGTGTCCTCTTGCTGATGCTTCTCCATATGTTAGGTAATCATTTATGTCTATTTTCTCCTTCCCTGATATGCACTTATATAACATTATCATGTCACCTCTTTTCCTTCTATCCTGTAGTGTTGGTAGATTTAGTTTATTTAGTCTTTCTTCGTAGCTTAGGTCCCTTAAGCTTGGTATCCATCTTGTAGCGGCCCTTTGAACTTTTTCAATCTTGTCTATGTGCTTTTTGAGATGAGGACTCCAGACTACTGATGCATATTCCAGGGTTGGTCTAATGAATGATGTTATTATCCTTCTTAGCATGTCCTCATTTATGTATGTGAATGCTATTCTCATATTTGCAAGCAGTATATACATATTCCGTACCTTCTCGCTGATGTGGTCAGCCGGAGATAGTCTGTTATTGATAATCACACCTAGGTCTTTCTCTCTTTCTGATGTGTATAGGGTTTTATTTCCTAACTTATAATCCCAATCAGGTCTTTTTGCACTTTTACCAAACTTGATTACATGACACTTGTCCACATTGAATTCCATTTGCCATGTACTACTCCATTCATGAAGTTTATTTAATTCTTCTTGTAGCTCTTTACAAGAGTCTGTGTTAGTAATTCTCCTTTGTATTTTTGCATCATCTGCAAATATATTCAGATAGCTCTCATTTCCAGTGTTACTGTTTATATCATTTATATACACTAAAAACATGATTGGTGCCAGCACAGAACCCTGTGGTACTCCACTAGTCACTTCTTTCCATGATGAGTAGTTTCCTCTTAGTACTGTCCTCATTTCTCTTTTTATGAGAAAGTCTGCATCCAACAAAACAGTTTGCCTCGAATTCCTCCTTGATGGTACAGCTTCTATAAAAGTCTTTGGTGTGGTACTGTGTCAAAAGCTTTCTTGAAATCTAAATAAATACTGTCCACCCATCTTTCCCTTTCCTGTATTGTGTTTGTTACTCTGTCATAGTAGCTCAACAGATTAGTAACATATGATTTTCCTTTTCTGAAACCAAACTGTCTTTCTGTTATCATACTGTGTTCTTCTAGATGATTTACCCAAGCTTTTCTTATAAATTTTTCTAATACCTTGCTTACAACACTGGTCAGTGACACTGGTCGGTAGTTGGGAGGATTTTGTCTATTTCCTTCCTTGAATAAGGGGACTATATTTGTTTTTTTTCCAAATATCAGGTAGTTTCCCTTGACTCAAGGATTTCTTGAAAATTAAAAATAATGGTTTACTTAACTCCTTTGCACATTCTCGTAACACCCAACATGAAATTTCATCAGGACCACTTGTGTGTGTGTGTGTGTGTGTGTGTGTGTGTGTTCTTACCTAATTGTTCTTACCTAATTGTATCTTTACAGGAATGAGTCAAGCTCGTACTGTCCCATGTCTTAAACCATATTTATCGTACATATCCTTAAATTTGTGAATTGTTTTGGCACACACTATTTCATTCGGTAGTGCATTCCATTGATCAATTCTCTGTTTGGGAAACTGAATTTCCTTACGTCTTTATCACCTCTCTTCTTATGCAGTTTTTTGCAGTGTCCTCTTGCTGATGCTTCTCCATATGTTAGGTAATCATTTATGTCTATTTTCTCCTTCCCTGATATGCACTTATATAGCATTATCATGTCACCTCTTTTCCTTCTCTCCTGCAGTGTTGGTAGATTCAGTTTATTTAGTCTTTCTTCGTAGCTTAGGTCCCTTAAGCTTGGTATCCGTCTTGTAGCGGCCCTTTGAACTTTTTCAATCTTGTCTATGTGCTTTTTGAGACGAGGACTTCAGACTACTGATGCATATTCCAGGGTTGGTCTAATGAATGATGTTATTATCCTTCTTAGCATGTCCTCATTTATGTATGTGAATGCTTTTCTCATATTTGCAAGCAGTGTATACATATTCCATACCTTCTCGCTGATGTGGTCAGCCGGAGATAGTCTGTTATTGATAATCACACCTAGGTCTTTCTCTCTTTCTGATGTGTATAGGGTTTTATTTCCTAATTTATAATCCCAATCAGGTCTTTTTGCACTTTTACCAAACTTGATTACATGACACTTGTCCACATTGAATTCCATTTGCCATGTACTACTCCATTCATGAAGTTTATTTAATTCTTCTTGTAGCTCCCTACAAGAGTCTGTGTTAGTAATTCTCCTTTGTATTTTTGCATTATCTGCAAACATATTCAGATAGCTCTCATTTCCAGTGTTACTGTTTATATCATTTATATACACTAGAAACATGATTGGTGCCAGCACCGAACCCTGTGGTACTCCACTAGTCACTTCTTTCCATGATGAGTAGTTTCCTCTTAGTACTGTTCTCATTTCTCTTTTTATGAGAAAGTCTTGCATCCAACAAAAAAGTTTGCCTCGAATTCCTCCTTGATGGTACAGTTTCCATAAAAGTCTTTGGTGTGGTACTGTGTCAAAAACTTTCTTGAAATCTAAATAGATACTGTCCACCGATCCTTCCCTTTCTTGTATTGTGTTTGTTACTCTGTCATAGTAGCTCAACAGATTAGTAACACATGATTTTCCTTTTCTGAAACCAAACTGTCTTTCTGTTATCATACTGTGTTCTTCTAGATGATTTACCCAAGCTTTTCTTATAAGCTTTTCTAATACCTTGCTTACAACACTGGTCAGTGACACTGGTCGGTAGTTGAGTGGATTTTGTCTATTTCCTTTCTTGAATAAGGGGACAATATTTGCTTTTTTCCAAATATCAGGTAGTTTACCTTGACTCAAGGATTTCTTGAAAATTAAAAATAATGGTTTACTTAACTCCTTTGCACATTCTTGTAGTACCCAACATGAAATTTCATCAGGACCACTTGCTTTTCCTCTGTCTAATCTACTTAACTCCTCCTGTATTACTTTTTCTGCTATTTGTATATCTGGTAGTATGTGTGGACATGCATGTTCCACATAGTCCCTCTCAAAAATTTTTTCTTCTGTAAAAACTAATTGGAAACTCTTATTTAGTGCTTCACAAATATCTTTCTCTTGTGTATAAGTGATTCCCTCGTCCGTAATTGATTGTATTATATCTTTTACTTTGGTTTTCCTTCTGATATAGCTGTAAAACAGCTTTGTTTGATCAATACTTTTATTTATTATATCCTCCTCAAACTGTTTTTGGGTTTCCCTCCTTATTCTTGTATAATCGTTTCTTGCCTGTTTGTAATTATTATACGCCCTTTCACTATTATGTCTTCTGTATCTATTCCACAACAAATCTCTTCTTTCTTTTGATTTTTTACATTCTGTATTGAACCATTTCTGTATTTTCTTATCTGCTTCTTTGTGCTGTGGGATGTACTTCTGGACTCCTATTTCATAAAATTCACAGAATTTTTTATATACAGCATTTAAATCTTGTCCTCTAAGCTCATTTTCCCAATCTACTTCTAAGAAATACTTCTTTAGGTCTTGATAATTTCCCTTTTTATAGTTTAGTCTCTTTTTGTAACTGTCATTGCTGTTTACTATGTCATATGCTATCCTGAAGTTATAATTTAGTACTGCATGATCGCTTTTGCCGAGTGGAGGGTGATATATTAAACTGTTAATATCATTTTCTTGCCTAATAAATATTAGATCTAGCACTGAAGGTACATCAAGTCCTCTTTTTCTAGTGGTTTCCCTCACATGTTGCGTTAGGAAGACCTCTTGTACGAGATCCAGGAGATTTTGGTCCCAACAGCTTTCTTGGCTAATTATATCTAGAGTATTCCAATTTATATTTGTATTGAAATCCCTAGTTAGTATAATACTTTCTGATTTCTCTTCCATTTTATGTAGTAATGATCTTAAACTCTGAATTGTACTCTCTGTCAGGTCCTCATATTAATCTCTTTCCCATGTATTTGATCTGGGTGGCATGTACAAATTGGCTACAATTACTTTACCTTCAGATGTGTTGCTCTCTACTGCAATCAGTTCTACTTGTGATGGTATATCTAGTTTTATTTCATTGACTTTTAAATTTTTCTTGGTTAATATTATAATTCCTCCTCCTTTTTTTAAATTTCTGTCTCTTCTCCATATATTGTATTCATCTAAGTTTAGTATGTCATTGGATATCCTTGGTGTTAATTTTGTTTCATTTAGGCATATTATTTGTGGTTCATTTTCTCTGACATAATCATTCATCTCTAGTAATTTAGATCCCATTCCATCCACATTTGAGTACATCAACTTTATCATCTTGTTTATATACTTGTTATGACATGGTTCTACTACCTTCCTCCTTTTTATTCCATCCTGTTTGTGTACCACTTTCGTACCTGCAATCCTATTACTTTGTAAAAAATGTCTTCTTCTCCTCTTCTGATCTTCCCTCATTTTTTGTTTTTGCTTCCTCCCTTTTCTCTTTCAGTAATTCCAGTTCCTCTTGTATTAGGCATCTTTTTATCCATACATTTTTGAACTCTTCTTTTTCCATAAGATTCTTTGCATTTTTTAGTATCTCTTCCACAGTGTTTACACTCTGGAAAGTCACCTTTAGAGGTCTTGTCTTGCTTTTCTCATATTTCCCTAATCTTTTGTGTTCCTCTATGTCTTTACTACAGATTTCCTCTGATACCTCTTTCAGTAAGCTCATTACATTTGCCATCTCCTTTTTGTCTCTTGTGATCTTGTTTTTTACTTCTTCCTCTTCTATACCAGTGATTACTATAGATTTGTTTATATCTACTGAATCTCTGACTAACTTTGGATTGTTTTGGATTATTCTTTTCACCTCCTTTTTAATGCTTTTTATCTCCACCCTTGTTTCTAAGTCCTTTTTAATGCTTTTTTCCTCCACCCTTGTTTCTAAGTCTTTCTTTACTTTCACCATTTCAGCATACGTGGTTTCCACGTCATTTTTGTAGCTTTGCACAGCTTCATTCACCTGTGTTATCTTCTCCTCGGTATCACTGCTATGGACTATCAGACTGCTTACTTGCCTAATTGTCTCTGTCATTTTTGAACTCTTCCATAACACTCTTGTGATTGACTACTGTACTTGCCATTTCACTCATTTTCTTCCTAAGTGTGTGTGTGTGTGTGTGTGTGTGTGTAATTCACCGGGTCGGTCAGGATCACTTGATGATCGTGATCGTCAGCTTTTACCCTCCCGGAAGGGAGCTGAGAGCTCATATAGTCCGATCTAAGAGCTAGGCTGTGACCTTCACACACGCACACACCCGTCCCCTTGCTCTAGGGGGACAGTAACCACCCACTTCGTCAGTGAAACTTTTCGCAACCTGAGCGAGGCGCAAACTCCCGTCCACCAGTTGGCAAGCGAGAACGTTACCACTGCACCAGCGAGCGGTGTGTGTGTGTGTGTGTGTGTGTGTGTGTGTGTGTGTGTGTGTGTGTGTGTGTGTGTGTGTGTGTGTGTGTGTGTGTGTGTGTGTGTGTGTTTTAAGTTTATCGCTGTTTAGTTTTGTTAAGACTGGGCCCGATCTTCGGTTAGCATGATTCACAGTCGTTCTAATGAATTATTTGTTATACGTTTTCATGGATCCAGATGTAGTATTTGTGAGTATCTTCATGGCATCGAGTTTGCAAGATGCCTTTGCGCTGATGTAACTCTTTTGTTGAGAAAGGTCATGTGTGTCCAACGTGATAGAATTATGGCATGTCTATGTAGTGGGAGTAGTTGGTTAAAGAGGAACATTTGAGAGTGTTTGAGATTTGCGTCTGTTTGGAATGACGAGGTTAATGGTTGATTTGGTTGATAAAGCAGTCATTCTCTTTTGTCTGAGCACATTTCTCTAATGAGTATAAGCAGAGTTGGAAGTCTGTTGCAGCTTGCTGAGTTTTGGGTGCTGTGAAGTTATCGCCAAGTTGTCGGCTTAGGACAGTAATGTCGCTGAAGGGAAAGGGACTGGCAGGTCATGAAGGGAAACGCTACAAAGTGAGGGC
The DNA here is from genome assembly GCF_032717465.1 of Coenobita brevimanus. Classification (NCBI taxonomy): domain Eukaryota; kingdom Metazoa; phylum Arthropoda; class Malacostraca; order Decapoda; family Coenobitidae; genus Coenobita; species Coenobita brevimanus. The sequence goes on along the minus strand of NC_137013.1, from coordinate 21,289,455 downwards.
GGAAAGACAGCCATGTAAAACACCGTTAGAAAGTATACTGATTTTATAACTATGGTTTTGGTAGTATATCACGGTTTGTATGCCAGTGAGTAAATTGAAGCCATTTTTTACCATTTTATTCCATTATTGTGCCCAATATTTTATTTATTAAGATGTGTGTTTGCACTGTGGTAAAAGCTTTGTGTCTATAGCTGCTAGGATGATTCCTAATGGTTACCGTGTCTTGCTGAAATCATTATGTGTGAGTTGAGTTAATTTGAAGAGGTGCATGGTGGGTGAATGTTTTGGTTGATATCTATGTTGGGAGTCCGATAGGAGAACGTGAGGAGTGAAATTCTCTAAGATTAATAATCATTGGTCTTTATGATGCGAGATTATTGGGAGTTTTTTTTTAGTATGAGGGTAAATGGCTGTCTTCTTCCAAATGTCGGGGATATGATAGTGAGTCCAGTAAGGGCATTTGAGGCTATAGGGAGAGGATATTTGAGTGAATGTTTGAAGTCTGATCCGGACCCATTGCTTTGATTTTTTTTTCTGATGGTCTGTGCCTCTTTTGAGATGAATGGAGGTGATGCTTGAGTGTTCTCTTTTACCTTTTTTAAATTTTTACTTGCTGCGATACCCAGCAGGTCAATGAGTGGCCAGAGTTCTTCTTCATCTTCTGCTTCTTCTGGTTCTGGCGGATTTGTTAAAAGGAGGCCTTTGGAGACATAAAAGTAGTATATACCATTTATGGTAATTTGACATGGAGAATCCAAATCTGCCATCAGCTGACTCATTAGGTGGCACCATCTAGCGAAAATTTTAGTAAAAGTGCTTAATTTAAATCTATTGAGACATAAAAGTGGTTATATGACATGGAAAATCCAAATTTGCTGTCAGCTGATGACTGTGGTGGCGTCATCTGGCAGCATCTTTAGTAAAAGTTCTTCATTTAAGCCCATTGACACATAAAAGTGGTCCCATATAAGGTTATTTGACATGGAGAATCAAAATATGCTGTCAGCTGACACCTGTGGTGGTGCCATCTGGCAGCAACTTAGGTGATGACTGCAAGGGTCTCCTGGTATCGGGTCACTCAAAAGGATATCCTGTTAAGGGATCACTCGAGAGGATCTCCAGTTTAGGGATCACAGGCAAGAAATCTTCAGCAGAACTTGTACAGGGTTGCTCACTTCACTTTGATGTACGCACTAATTGTCTTGCTAATGTTAAAATCTAGGTAGTGAGGCACTCTGTTAGGGCACCTCCAGAATCTGGGTAGTGGGGCACTCTGTTGCGGCACTTCCAAAATCTGGGTAGTGGATCTCTCTGTTAAAGCTTGTTACTTTTTACAGCAAACTGTTTGAAACAAGAGCCTCGCCGTAGATCCCAGAGCAATTCTACCCTTGTTATTGATCTGTTTGGCGATACGTGTTTGTGTAGTTAATTGATGCCTAATAATTATCGCCCACCTTTAGCAAGGAGAGGCGATATAGTTTTTGTCAGTGTGTGTGTGTGTGTGTGTGTGTGTGTTGCTGCAGTCACATGTCTATTGTAATATGTGGACTTTGTATGATGACAGGCCTGAGCAGTGGAGATGCTGTTATCTTTTACGGCGGTTGCACTCAACCCGTATTCTTCCTGTCGCAGCTGTGGCCAGTGTATCTGTGTAGGCCAGGGATGGGTTCGATGTCTCCGGCTAGGAGGAGTGCAACGGACTGGCAGGCCGGAGTTGTCGCAGGACATCTGGAAGAAAAATAAAATCTGAAAACTGTATCTCCCCTTTTGGAGGGATGAGGATTACTGAGGGCCATTATCGAGCTCAGCTGGAGTCCTCGCTCGGATTGGAATGTCTCCTTTTCCGAGCAGGTCCTCCAGCCTGGCTCGTCGACGCCATCATGAGAAGATAGCCCTCTCCAACGCCAGATATACTAATACATGGGCTTGGTGATCCTACTTTTCAAAATTTCCATCAGTCAGAATAAGAAATAAAGTTAATAAAAGTTACAATAAAAAAAAAAAAGCAAGCTCGTGCCTACTTCATATGTCATATGCCTGGCATCTCATGACGTTGTTGGTTATGAGTCGCTACATGACGAGACCAGTACTTCTTCACTGTACATACTTATGAATCACTGCTTGCCTAGGGACACAAAGTTCTTACTTCTATTCCTACCATGTTTATGGGAGAAGGGGGTGGGTCTTCTGGTGAGTGAGGGGTGTTTACCAGAGTCTGCAGTAGGAGACTATGGGTGCGAGAATATTGGTGTGAGTGTGACCTTCATTGCATTACTTCTTCTTCTGCGGTGATATTAAGGTTTAGGATAGATTGTTCATTTTCATGTTCCACTGTTGTATGTCAAGCAATGCTATACGATTCCATTACGGACCCCAAACACTGAAGTGAACTGAAGGGACTGGCGCTACCTCATGCAGTACTGAGTGAAGGTTGACTTGGATAAGTTTGCACACTAATATGATTCAGAACAAGATGGAGAACGATGTTCCTTGGTGCCAGGTGGGCAACTGTGAGACGAGCCGAAGCATAAAGTGTAAGTCCTGCCCGTCAGTGTGTGATGTGTTGCCGTGAGGTGAACTGAAACAAGAGTGTAATTCCTGCTCTCTGGTGTATTGTGGTGTGCTGTAAAATGGGTCGAAGCTCTTAGTGAGCGACGGAGTGTTGTAAGATAAGCCAAAGAGTGTAAGTCCTGCCTTGTGTATGACGCACTGTTGTGCTATTAACCGAACCCAGAGATGATTCGGGATGAGGAAGGAACTTTGCATCAGTATGCAGTCTAATCTTTCATCATATTCCAAGTGTGGGTAGTGGTAGAGGATGCTACCTTCAGGAAAGAATGTGGGATATACTAACTGCTTGTTGCCATGCTAGGGTCCCAAAGACGAGTCTTGTACGATTCCAGCCATGCCGATAGGTTCTGTCATATGCGCACATTTTGGGTTCTGCAGTCACTCTGATATACCATGTGATCCTTTCATCAGTAGGTATTATGGTGCAATTAAATCATTTGGCATATGAATCATTAACTTGCATTTCTTCGTGTTGCTTTTGCTTCCCTCACGACCTATTTCCTTTTCAACCTGCAATACGTCCCAGCCTACCTTCCTACTTCCCTGCCAACATAACTACATCCCCCTACCTACCTACGTTCCTGTCCACCTACTTTCGTACTTATGTACACTCGTGATCACTAATCTCTGACCAGAGAGTTAGCCAAAGTCGTAGCCAGGCGTAGGCTACACAGTCAGATACACTCCACCATCGTTTCAGAAAGGTTTAGTGCTTCAGTGAACAATTTTCTAAGCATCACTGAAGCACTTTTGTTTCACAAATTATATTACTTTCTCAGGTAATATACCTGTATGCATGGTAAGAAAGAGATAAATTTGGTCATAGCTGTTATTTTTAGTCTTTTATGAGTGCATGATATTTGAATTTCATACTGTGTTTTATTAATCTGTTTATTTATTTCACTGACCTATTTCTTGAGGCGAGCCCTTGACCGAGCTGTTGGTAGGTGATAGCAGAGAGATATCCACGATTGCCACGGCAGCCGGCATTCACACTACATATTCTAAGTAAGAATGCTTTATAATACATCATTGACAAAAATTTGCTGTTACTACTACTTTGAACTGAATATTTTTCTCTAGTGATAACAGACCCCGTTGCCCATAGATATAAATAAGCCTAGATGCCGCATGACACTACTTTAGATGCGTCTCCGCGGCCACCATCTTGGAACGGTCGAGGCAACCGATGTCGTGTTCCTGACGATGATCAAAGCTGACCACTATTTACCTAGAAATGCAACAGCACTGTGCTGCTTTTGGGTGTAGAAAGCGTCTGAATATATCTATGGTGACACCGATAGCATGAGCGGCTCAACTGTCTGGTTATGCAAACGTCCCTCAGCTGCTTCTCTATCCTCCGAAAGGAGGATGGTGGACACCAGCAGCCACCACCATAACAACCACCACCACCACCACCACAACAACAACAACAACAACCACTACCACCAACACCACATCCACCACCACAACATCCAGCACCACCACAACATCAACAACATCCACATCCAGCACCATAACAACAATCACCACCAAAACAATAATCACCACCACAACAAGAACCACCACCATCACAAAAACAACTACCATCACAACAACCACCATCACAACAATCACCAAAACAACAGCCACCACCATCACCACAACCACCAGCACATCAACCAACACCATCACATCAATAACCACCACCACAACAACAACCAAAAAAAAAAAAAAACGCCACCACCACAACAACCACCATCACTACAACAACCACCACCACAACAACAACCACCACCACAACAACAACCACCACCACAACAACCACCACCACCACAACAACAACCACCACCACAACAACCACCACCACCACAACAACAACCACCACCACAACAACCACCACCACCACAACAACAACCACCACCATCACAACAACAACCACCACCACAACAAAAACCACCACCACAACAAGTCACCACCACCACCACCATCACAACAACCACCACAACAATAACCACCACAACAATAACCAACACAACAATAACCACCACAACAATAACCAACACAATAATAACCACCACCACAACAACAACCACCATCACAACAACCACCATCACTACAACACCCACCACCACAACAACCATCATCACAATAACCACAACAATAACCACCACAGCAACAACCACAACAACAATCACTATAACAATAACCACCACCACAAAACAACCACCATCACAAAAACAACCATCACAATAACAACCCCAACAACAACAACCACAACAAGAATCACCACAACAATAACCACCACCACAACAACAACCATCACCACAACAACCATCACAACAACAACCACAATAACCACCACAGCAACATCCACAACATCAATCACCACAATAAGAACCACCACTACAACAAACACCACAACAACAACCACCACCACCACCACCAGTGCAACCACAACAGCAACAACGACAACAACCACAAAAAACATCACCACAACAACCACCACCACCACTACAACCATCACCACAACCACCACAACCACCACAACAACAACAGCAACAACTATAACCACCATCACAACAATGACCACCACCACAACCACCACCACAACAACTACAGCATCCACCGCCACCACCACCACAAGCACCACAACAACAATAACCACAATCACCACCACAACAGCCACCATGATAATCACCATCACAACAACCACCACCACCACAACCACCACTAACACAACAACAACCACAATTAACACGACAACCACCACCACCAACAACACAATAACCACCACCACCACGACAATAAAAACCACCATCACCACCAACACAACAACAACAACAAAAACCACCATCACCACCACCACCACCACAGCAACAACCACCACTACCACTACAATAACTACCATCACCACCACCACAACAATAACAACCAACACCACCACCACCACAACAACATTCATTTTCATAGTCTAAATTCGCTCTAAAAAAAAAAAAAAAAAAAGCCCCACTATTACATGCTTGGCAGCTCCAACATGGCGGCCGCAAAGACGCATAGCCGCTGTACTGAAGAATGGGCTATGCGGCATCTACAGTAGTCTTATTAATATCTATGCCGTTGCCATGCAGTGGGAATGGTTGCCCTATTCCTACGCAACGTGTTAGCGGCATGCCCCCTCTGGTCAAAATGTGTGCCAGTTAATGCTGCTAATTCGTAAATAATTATTACGGTATATATGATGCCAGTACCCACATATAGTGGCACATCTTTTTTTACTTCTTGGAAATTGCTAAATTGCAGACTGATTGGAGAAATGTCGGCCCCTGTCAATAAACATAGATTATTATATTATGGAGGAGAAACCATAAGAATATGGTAATATCAATGATATGAGTAGTACGCTTCAGATCACCTGGTTACAGTTCTTTGCCCCGCCCACTAGTGCGGAAGCTGTGTTCGAATGCGTGGCTCGTGTGTGGTCATAACACTGCCCGCCACGCGTCCCTGGTCAGAGATTAATAATCATGAGTGTACATAAATACCTCCCTGCCTACCTCCACCGCCTAATGAGGTAGCGACAGAGGCATGTATTGATTTTTTTTTTTTTTCAGTTTGCCGTTGTCCAGTGCGTTGTAGCAGGTTAGGGAATTTTTAAAGCCTTTTCCAATTATATCAGTTTTATAGCTATCCAGTTGTGAAGAAAGATTTCTGTATGGCCTTTACTTCTTATGGGTCACTGCAACCTTGTGGCTAACTCAAGTGTGTCAGCCATAACTTCGAGGGTACAATGTTAGTTTTAGAGATTTTTTTTTTTTTTTTTTAAATCTAAGGAAGAAGGAACCAAAGGCAAGGTGCCCGCAAACCGTTCCTTCCGAGCAAAAACAAAAACAATACAACAGAGAGCCAAATTCAAGATCCGTTCAAGATGCCTGGACGCACTGCATTTGAAAGACTGGAGATCATATGAAGTAGGAAATGCAGACAGAGGGAGACAGTTCCAGAGTTGACTTGTTTCATAAATGAAGGACTGGGAGTAACGGTTAGATCCTGCATTAGAGAGTTGGACAGAAAAGGGACGAGAGTTTGTTGCTAGACAGGTGCTACGTGCCCGTCTTAGTGGTGGAAGGGGGCAAACAGGTAGTTCAGAGGAGAAGTGACCATTGAAGTAGCAATAGAAAAGAGATAAAGATGCAACAGTGCAGTGACGAGACAGGGGTTGAATGGAGCCACTAAGAAGAGGAGAATTAATGAAACGAAAAGACTTTGACTTCACCCTGTTGAGAAGAGCTGTGTGTGGGGAGCCTCCCCACATATGAGAGTTGTACTCTACACAGGGGCAAATAAAACCCAGGAATAAAGTCAACAACTGTGCAGGAGTAAAGAAGGTACGGAGTCTGCTTAGGATACCTAAACTCTTGGAAGCAGATTTTACAAGAGAGGTAGTATGATCCTTCCAAGATAAATCTCGCGAAAATGAAATCCCAAGTACGTTTAAAGATGATGCAGGATTGAGGTGGATATTATTAAACATTAGTGGGTACTCCTGTGGAAGATTCTGATGGGTTGATAGGTGGAAGAACTGAGTTTTTGACGGATTAAAAACAACAAGAGTGCTTTTACCCCAGTCAGAGATATGAACCAAGTCAGATATTAGGTGTGCCATAGCCTCCTCCCCTTGTTTGTTGCAGTAACTGCTGAGATGGACGCTGCAGGAAGCGAATGGAAAGGTGAAGGGTATAATCATTAGTGGATAGGGTTAGACACACAGCTTAGAACGTAACTGATGAATGAAAGGAAGAGAGTTGGTGATATGACAGAGCTCTAAGGAAGACCACCATTGACAGATCTAGGAGAACAATGATGGCCATCTACAACAGCAGCTACTGAACGACCAGAAAGGAAGTTAGAGATGAAACAACAGATAGAAGGATAGAAACCGTAAGAGGGCAGTTTGTAAATTAAAGATTTATGCCAGACTCGATCGAAAGCCTTTGAGATATCAAGTACAATGGCAAAGCTTTTGCCTAAGTCCCGAAAGGAGGACGACCAGGAGTGTGAAAGGTAGGTGAGAAGATTGCCTGACGGAACCCATACTGATGATCAGAAAGAACGTTGTAATAGGAGACAAGCTGTCAAATATTTTTTTACAGAACAGACTAAAAAAAATTTGAGATATAGAATGTTGAAGCAATTGGGCGATAGTTTGAGGGCTGGGAATGGTCACCCTTTTTTGGTACAAGCTGAATGAGGGCAAACTTCCAGAAAAAGGAAAGATACAAGTTGACATAGTGAAAGAGTTTACCTAGGGTGTAAGTACTGAAGCACAGTTCTTGAGAACAACAGGAGGGACCCCATCAGGCCCATATGTCTTGTTAGTATTGACGCCAGCAATGGGAGAAAATACTTCAGTTGACGAGATTTTATTGTCAGTCAAGAGGAAGTCAGAGGGAGGAAGTGATGGAGGAACAGCACAAGAATCGTCTAAGATGGAATTGGAAGAGAAAGTCTGTGCAAAGAGATCCACTTTATCAGTAGAAGAAATAGCTACAGAGCCATCAGAGTGGAAAAGAGGAAGCACGATTCTGGGCAGAAACATAAAGAAGTTGAGATTCAGGCATGCGTTGGCTCCGGTACCTTTTGTAGGCATTCTCCTTCCTGTGGACAGCTTTAGTACAAGCGTTATTAAACCAAGGTTTCTTTGCATTAGTCAAGGGATATGAGAAAGAAGTGTGTGCTTCATTGCCCGAGAGAATAACCTCCGTAATGTGCATGGCTCACTCAGATGGCTCTCGGCCATGGAAGCAATAATCATTCTAGGGAAAATAAAAAAAAGTACCGCCTGAGGGCGTCCCAATCAGCAGCTCCAAAGTGCCACAACCGACGTTTCTTTGGAGGGTCCACAGGCCCTACTGGATGATAGGACAGGTTAATGTGATGAGGTTGTGGTCAGAGGAGCCCAACGGAGAAGAAAGATTAAAAGCATAAGCAGAAGGATTAGTTGTAAGGAAGAGGTAGAGTGTGTTAGAACTCTCTCCAAGGTGGTAGGAATATGGATAGGGTGCTGTACAAGCTGCTCTAGGTCATTAAGGATAGAAAAAGTGAAGACTTGTTCACCAGGTAGATCAGTGAAGGATAGGAGAGCCAACTGTGGTGGTGAACACTGAAATCTGCTAGAATGGAGATTTTAGAGAATGGAGAAATGGATAGGATTTGACATTTCAGTCATAAAAATAAGTTCATATTTGCAGCCTGTCAAGTGTAAAAGAACGGAAGGACTTAAAGACAGAAGGAAAGTTCTGAATCAGGCTCAGCATTCCAAGGCCATCGACTTTGCCTTCAGGAATGATCAGAACCAGCTGTTTACTCCCAAGCTAGGATCCTGAAGATAAAGTCTTCTGCAGCAAACTCTTAATTATGCACTGAAAACAGGTTTTATAACCACTCTGTTAAACTAAATGATCTCTTCACCAGGAAGTATTCATGTGTAGGTCATTCCTTTACTATAGAAAGGAAAGACTATTTTCCCTCATCTCTCTCTCTCTCTCTCTCTCTCTCTCTCTGAGAAAAAACAACGTAGGCAGGCGTAGGGCAGCCGAGGCGGAGAGGGAAATGATGGTAATTGTTTTCACTGGTAAGTTCTGACGTGCTTATCACTTCACGTGGGCATACCTAGTTGATTAGCCCAGACTTTTTTTTTGTTCATCATGACTTTGTTGTTGACCTAATTATGTCCATCTCTAAGACATGATCACATTGCAATCTTGAGAGGATTTATCTGACACCTCAGTCGTAGAAACTGGTTCATAATGGAGCCCTTTACAGCGCAAACGAACAGACAGATGGACAGAAAACTTTTTTCTTTGGTCAGCCGCTCCGAGGCCTGCGACTTTATCTTCAGGAATAATTCTCTCACATTGGCTCACTATCACACGTATGATATATAATGAGGCGTTTGGAGGCGGGGGGGAGGAGGGAGGGAAAGGCTGGTCAAAGTCTTGAAATAGATGTCAGGATTCTCACTGAGGTTGGATGATGGGTAAATGTGATCACGAAATTAATATAAAAATCAAGTTTGTGATATCGTATTGCAGACTAGATTTACCCTGTCAAAATGAAACTATATTCAATGTACTGTACATCGCCTCAGTACTACAAGGGTAACAGAACCTCCTGGCAATAAGGTGATTCTTCATATCAAGAAAAGCAGGAGGAAAACAGTTGGGTGGATGAATGGGATGAGTTGTTGATAAGGTGTTATTATTGTGACGACATTTCTCCTCATTGCATTACCTTAATTATACGAGTACACAGAATGGTTCAGACATGTATTACGAGTTGCAATTCTACTCCATTGTATAATAAAACAGTCCTAGGTATTATCTTCTTTCGTAATAAATTTTGCACAATATCTTCAAGACTAATCCATTGCCCGAGTCCATCCTTAATCCTCCAGTCATCAGCACCGCCCGAGTGCAGTGGTGGGCCTCGCGCCGCGCTGGGAGAATCGCCTTCGTGATCATGGTATCTCCTGTGCCAAGTATCTTCAGTAATCAAACTCCCCTCGGCCCTTTTATACCATCACCCATCAGCCCTGGGTATGCCCTAGTGTCCCTATCTCTCCTTCAGCTGCGACTGTTTCGAATCTACTGTATGCATCGACTCTCACACGGTTCAGACTCGTTCGGAGAAGACTGGCGGTGGCAAATGTTAAAGCTGGAAGCTTGGCTGATCATGCACTCCTGTATAGCTCCGCCCAGAATTTCCTAAAGTAGTTGCAGTGAATGGCGCTCTTGCCAACTGCTATCTTCCTGGATAACAGAAAACAACGTCGAACCTCCCACTAACATACAGTGTGACCTGGCAACGAGACAGTGTCATTCGAAAAAGGGTTCAATAAAAAGGGATGGGAAAAGATATGAATGTAAGTAATCTGACTTAAAGACGGATGAGTGGTGAATGTGGCAGTACCTTACGGAAAAAAAAAAAACAATGTGCAAGGATGAAACAGGTAAATATCATAATAAAGGGAAGAAATTTCAAATGAACACATAAAAATTCCCCCTCTCCCTCTCTTAGTCATGCAAAATCAAAGAAATAAAGTGGATAAAATAGTACAGTACCAACGTGCTTGTTCTCATAACTATATATCTGTATTTGACTATTTACCCCCTCGCACACCATAAGTTTCCAATAAGTTTCCATGCACAGAATGAAAACCTCGCTCAGGCTGGCTCCTTGCCCGCGGCAATGGAAAAATTTCTATGGCCCATTTTACCCCCCGGGAAGTGCTTATATTGTTATAAATCGCTTCCCATCATCTTCGTTCATGTTTATACTATAAGATTAGAAAAAACATAAACAGATGAATAAATGTACAGAAATGAAGCCTGACTAAACCTTATTTACGTGAAAACTAGCTTCTCATAACTTCCCAACATCACCGTGAAAATTTTTTCCCATGACACGCAGCTGCAAAGGACATGTCTAAATGCAAAATTTCACGATCTTTCATCTGTGAATGTTTCAAGTTGATATGTCTAATAGTTTTCGAGTAAATAGAAAAAAAAATTGCCTAAAAATGTCTGATTTATTATTTCGTATGTTGTTAGTGACACTGTAACAAACTTACATGTAAATTCTATCCACTTTTGTAGGCCAAAGGTTAAGGAAGCCCATGATATAATTCACAGTGTTATAAGCCTTACTGTTATTAAGAAAATGATTTTGAAAGGTTAGAATGGGTTGTGTGCGGTTTGTGCGCGGTGACAGCACGTACCCTCAGGCCTGTAGGCTGAGTATTATTTTCGCCTTTTGTAACTTTTCCCCAATTATTTTCACACATAGGTTACTTTGCTTTACGAAAGTATACATAAGAAATCATCAGCTTGATCAAGCTTTCTTCAGATTTTTCATGCAACCTACTGTATACTTTATGAGTATAATGATTAAGAGAACAGCAATGAAATCCATCACATTTTCCTTATGAGAAATATATGATAAACACACATTTTATACCTTATAATACAATAGTAAAAAAACTACACAAATAAGCTGGTTACTCATGTCCTCTAGCAGTGTTGTAGTGTTTCTTGAGAGGAGATGGAGTTGCAGAGAGGAGGACAGGTAAAATCACATCCTGTGTGTGTGTGTGTGTGTGTGTGTGTGTGTGTGTGTGTGTGTGCAAGTGCATGTGTGTGTGTGTGGGGGGGGGTTTGCAATGTGATTTACATCAGTATGATACTGATGAAAGCACAGTCCTGTGCAGAGCGGCATATCGCAAACAGGACATATATAGCTGGTGTCATTTCCTCCTCTTGTTGAAGTAGCATGACACACACCACAGCCTTTTCCTGTTGGGGAATCTCTCCAGGGTGTGATGCAGAGTTGAGTCCAAGCGTGTCCTATCGTCGATATATCGACGGCGGTGCTCCTCCATCTCCTCGCCTCCGTACTCCTGCTGGAGGTGCAATGGCAGGAGCTAGCCGAGTAACTCCTGTTTGGCCAGCTACTGCGGTAGGTGGAGCGGTCGTGACAGTAACTGGCGGAGTTAATCCTGATGGGCCAGATACTGCAGGAGGTGGAGCAGTCATGGCAGTAACTGACGGAGTTGGAGTGATTGTTGCAAGAGGTGGAGCAATTGTTGCAGGAGGTGGAGCGATTGTTGCAGGTAGAGCGGAGGCTGCAGTTGATGGAGTGGTTGCTGCAGGTACAGGTGGTCATCGTCACAAGGAAAGGTCAAGGGCATGTTATTATTTTTTTTTATATGACCGACTCTGGGCATAGGCTTCACAGCCTGCTTTCAAGGCCCAGTAGTCCTCCTGCATACCGTACACCTCTACATGTCACCACTTCGGTGCTAACACCCACCATCCATACTGAATATATGCTAGGGCTGTCTCATACATGACTGGTGTATTGATATTAGCGGGGGTATTTTTACGACATGTCGGCGGGTCTTTTGTTCGATCAGTAAAGTCTGATATTTATGAAATTCAAATCCTTAAACTGTTCCCTGCCCCAGCGGGATTTGAACCCAGGTCCAGTAGGACTGCAGGCCAACTATCTACCGATTGAGCCACCGCCTCCCCAATGTGAAGGGCATGACCCGATGCTGGCCACTCCTCCTCCTGGAATGGTAGGAGTTTGTGGGTTATGTGCTCCTGGAATTCCAGGAGAGTCATAGGCCTGTTGGTGTTCTTCTTGTAGAGGGTGTAGGCATTGAATAGGGCCATGTGGATGATATAAAAGGTCATTTTCTTGGTCCACTTGACCGTCCTCTTTTGGGCGGGGTAGTATTGGATCATCTGATCGACATGATCCACCCCGCCCATGTGCCTATTATAGTCCTCCACCATGAAGGGCTTATTCACGGTTTTCAGAACACGGTGAAATCTCCTGTCTGGATCCTTGACCTTCCCATGCACCTGCTTAGGGACGGTGGTGTCACTGTGGAAGGTGGACACCACACTTACGATACATTTGTCCTTCCACAACAACACCATTACATTACCCTTGTGTCTAGCTTCCACTCCATCATCAGGAAGACGTTTAGCACAGCTAATGTTCTGCAGCTCCCTCGGTGCTCCCCTTGCCAGTCATACTGTGCCACACACATACACGCCCTCTGTGAAGAGGCTTTCGCACAGTGATACAGAGTTGTAATAATTGTCTATATACAACTTGTATCCTTTGCTCGCCAAAATATGGGGTATTCATGAACCTCTCATGAATCCCAATAGTGTCTTATGGTTGGCAGCTCACAAATCCCCATAAGAAAGTATAATCCAAGGAACCGAGCCATTTCTTCTTCATTGCAGAGGCACCAAACATCTACTGCAGTCCCCAGAAACGTGGCATATTTGTTTGTTTCGACCGTCACGTAGGTGAGCGACTCCCTGGTAAAAAAAAAAGTTGAAAGTATTAGAGTGGTGTTGCTGGTGCTGCTACTCTCAAACCTGGGGTTTCAGTGATTGGGCCAGCATTGGGTGTAAATGCCCCAGAACCCCAAGCTTTCTCCTGACGGTCACCACCTGGGGAAATGCTTGGCCGTGTACTTGTGTGGAGCACACGAACCGAGACAGACAACTACCTCTTGGCCACCCACCATTACTTCGGCTAGGCCCACACTGCCCTCGTCTTTGTGGTGGGGAGGGAGATGGTGATGATGACTGTGTTATGATAGCTGGGTGGATGAAGGTTCAGGTCATTGTGGTGATGGAGATGGTTATGGTGATGGTTGTGATGATGATGGCTGTGGTGGTGATGGTTGTGGTGAAGATGGTTGTGGTGAAGATGGTTGTGGAGAAGATGGTTGTGGTGCTGCTGCTGATAATGATGATGATGCTTGCTTATATTCAGGGGGAATGAAGTCTGAAGGGGACAGTGACTTTCCAGCTTTAGCTGGGAAGATTATATGGAAATATCTTGGATGGGTGATGAGATGCAGATGGGTTGAAGTTTGGTGAGAGTGTAGGGTGAGTCTGGGGGTAAAGAGGTCAGTGTCTGCGGTGAGGGGGGTGGAAGATAGGTGGCGGTAATGAGGCTCAATTTCGAGGGTCAGGGTGGTTTCAGTGGTGGCAGGCCTGACATCAGTGGTGGCAGGACTGGTGGCAGTGATGGCAGTGGTGTCAGGGGTGATAGGACTGATGGCAGGGATGGAGTTTGTTTCCAAACTGATGGCAGAGGTGACAACTGCTGGCAGAGTGATGGCAAAACAGGAGTAGTAATTACACCAGTGGTGTCAGTGGTGAAAGGAGTGGTGATAGTGATGGTGCAACTACTACTCTCTGTTGCAGCTTTGACCGCGGGGTTGCGCTTATCACCCCTCGGGTCAGATTTCCTCCTCGCTCTCCTGATCCTCACCCCTCCTCAACATATTCACTGTCTATTTCACTGTCACTACTTTCCTCACTCTCACTGCCACTAAACAAGTGTTAATATATTCTTTTTCAGATAGCCCCTTGCGAGGCATTTTTCCGGTAGTGTAAACTGCAGGGGAACGGTAAAAATCAGTTATGAATTTTCAAATCTGGCTTTCTCTGAAAATATATAAGAAACACTTATAAATGTTCTTCACAAGTACACTGCACCACATATAACACAATATCATTATACATATGTAAGGTATGGACAGTGTGGTAGAAGGAAATGCGGGTTTAAATGCCCAGCTGTGTGCTCATACACCCTTTGAGCCTGACTGCTGGGAGGATACTGGGCTAAATATAGGCCACTTGCCCCTCCAATAAGCTCCTGGATGTTGCCATAAATTTCCCCTAAACGTGGCTACCCTCAGCTTTGACTCAACCAAATTTGATGCAAATCCATCCACAGGAAAAGTTTCAATGACCATTTATAGGGAAGTTGCGTCATGTTGCATCATCAGTTACTCTTCAAATTACAAGGATTATGACTCGCATTGCGTCATCGTGCACGAGGGGGTTTATCTATCTGTCTATGAGTAAATCTGTCTGTCTATCTATGTGTCTACCTATAGCAATATCTGTGTCTATTTATCCATCCATCCATCTATCTACTTATCAATCTATGTATCTATTTATCAATCTAAATAAATATCGATATCTATCTATCTATCTCTCTGTCCATCTACCTACTTATCTGTCTAGCTATAGGAATATCTATATTTATTGATCAATCTATAGCAATCTATCTATATATATCTAATTTATCTCTCTCTATATCTTATAATCTGTCTATCTATCTATCTGCCTGTCTATCTACTATCAATCTCTCTTAATATCCATATCTGTCTGTCTATCCATCTATCTATATCAGTATCATTATCTATCAGTCTATCTGTATCTATCTATCTATATATCTTTCATATATCTCTATCTGTCCATATCATTATCCATATCTATTTATTTATCTATTTATGTTTTTTATCTGCTATCAATCTATCTGTCTATCAACGATGAAGTATGTTGGTGTTGTTCTTTTTCATCCATTATCTTTTGGTATTTCATGTCTGTAACTACTTCAAGGCTTGCCATATTTTCTTTGTTAAATTAACTTAAAATTCGTGGTGATATTTTTGTACCACACTGCCACGTGCACCAACAGCAGTAGTTCAGTACAGGAAGGACATTGCCCAGTAATTTGTTTTTCCTGTGGTCAGCCTTTAGGTATACATTTCACAATATCAGCTGAGGCGAAAATATACACTGGCTCCTTAAAGTTCACTGTCTTTATCTTCCAAATGATTCCACTTAATGCTTTCCAACTTCACTGCACTGTTCTCACAAGCACTGGAGCTATACAAACTTTACTAACTGCTATTACACTTAATGCTTGACAACATTTCACTGTTATTACAAGTTCTGATGATATACATACTTCAATAAACATTTCACTGTTTTCACAAGTACCGATAATAGTCTTCACTAACTGTAATTACACTTAACGCTTGCCAACAACACTTCACAGCACTGCACTCCACTCAAACTGAACAAAAAACCTACTGAACTGTTCTAGTTTCTTATCCATCCTTTTATAAGCTTGCATTATACTAGAATGATCTACTTCTCCAACATTCTAGGACATGCTGGTCTTGCATCAGCCCCTGTCAACAACAGTTACCAACTAGGAGACATCAAAACATGCCAGAGCTTTCCTACATTACATAACACTCTAAATCATTAACCATACAAACTTAATTTCAGTTTCATAATTTAACAATCACGTAAATAAAACATTATTGAGAAAAAGAGCATAAAAATTAAGTCCCTTGTAATACATACACTGCCCAACTTAGAGTTTCTCTGAAGATAATAACTCAAGATCAACTCCCTGTATTCATCCTTATCTCCTCCTGCTCTTCGATTACCAAAATAACTGTAATGCTGGGTTGAATTAGGCTCGACTTCTCGTACCTATTTCACCCAACGTGGAGCGGGGTCCTCTTTCGAGACCGGAGCTAGTGCAATAAAGAGAGGTAGGACATAAAAACCTTCGGCAACACCATACACGTATATTACCACAGTCAGACACAGGACACTTCAGCAGATATTACACCACAATATAGAGCAATACAAAAACCTTATCTAAAATATTGTGTACGAGTATCTCGCAGGATACTAGCTTTCTAGATACTAATGACAATACAACAAATCTTAGTACTAAGAGTGCAGTAAATACAAGTGCGCGCGGAGCGCGTAAGGGGGGGGGTTTGTGATTTTTTTTTTTTTTTTTTCCCGGCCTATCAACCATTGGGGCCGAAGCCCCTGGTTATTAAGGCCGTGTATATACAGTATATATATATATATGTATATACATTTAAACATATATACATATATATACAAACATATATATATACATACATACACACACACACACACACACACACACACTTCCATGCATACATACAGACACACTTTCATGCAAACGTACATATATATATAATAATTTTAATCTTATTTATTTTTATTTTTTTTTTTTGTATTTTTTTTTTTTATTTTTTCTTGGTTTTTTATTTTTTATACCTTATATTATAAAGGAACACTAATCTAAAGACCCTAAAACTAATCACCTAACAGACAAATCGCTAACCTATACTAAATCCTACAGAGACAAATAGCTAGACCTACACTAATGGTAAAAATACCTCGACTAACAGAACACCATCGACTGCAGATATGTAATGCCTTTCTACATTACATACCTGCACTCATCACCTGGTGACTGTCAGTCGAGGCACAACCTAATATAGGGGACATCAATATATGAAAGGGAACCAGACGAGTCAGGAACATTTCCATATACGTCAGGTGTCGTCCCTAATTAGAATAACTTAAGCAAGATAATATATTTACATAATTTATACAAAAAGTGAAGAACCTCGCCCAAGGGTTTGTGATCCACCAGGAGGAGGTAGGGGAGACACGGAGAGTGACTTAAAACGGCGAGGAGGTAGTTATGGTAATATTGAAGGATGCCCGATGTTAGCAAGGGAGTTTAGGTGTTTTCTGTTGGCGAAGATTCTTTGACAAATAACTCCGATTCTTACTTTGACTTTAAGGGCAGGAGCGAGGAATGGAGAGAGTTTTTAGGAATAGCGGGCGGAGGGGGGAATATCGTTAATACTCGCCTTCCTTGATATTTTGGTGGAAATATGGTTTTCTGTAGATACCACTTATTCGTCACACATCTCCTCGGTATGATATGTAGACTCTCGCTTCACAACGCGTAACAAAGTCGGAATACTCGTAAATACTATTTCACCATATTACTTAGAGACTAGCCAATAGAACTCCAGTAATATTTTAGTCTTTCTCCGGGTTCTAGAGATATGTCTTTAGAAAGATTCGGGGTGGCACTCGCACGTATTTTCACTTTAGGTCTCAACCCACATTCTCGTCCTTCAACTGGATATTGTGTTCTGATTTACCCCAATGGAGATTACATAAAGTTACTGCACAATACTTATTCTAAGAGACAGGGAGTCACACTTAACCTACTTCACGGGCTCGGCGTGCGGCCCGTAGGACTGGGGCCGAAGAGGTCTAGGAACCTCTGGGTCAGGTCCCGGCATCGCGGGGGCGTGGTGAGGTCTCGCCCGGGTGTCCTAGGGCGGGCCGGAAGAGGCGACAGACTGCGGTCTCCCACGACCAGGGGCGCCGTCAGGGGAGGGCTGCGGCAGCGGCTGTCACTGGGGCCCGACAGGTGTGTCTGCTCGAAGGCCACGCGTAGAGAACAGAGGCCGGGGGAAACAGGGAGGTCTCTCCGAGATATTCTGGAGCGAGACCCCTGGAGTTCAACCTTCGGTTGTGGAGACGTCCCTCTCCTCACTACACCCTGGGAGCGACCATCGATCGTCTCTACCTGGACACTGGGGGAGCGACCATTGATCGTCTCTACCCGAATATTGTGGGAGCGACCATTGATCGTCTCGACCGGAGTGCTGAGGGAGCGACCGTTGATCGTCTCTACCTGAGCTTTGGGGGAGCGACCATTGATCGTCTCTACCTGGATTTTGGGGGAGCGACCATTGATCATCTCTACCTGGATTTTGGGGGAGCGACCATTGATCGTCTCTACCCGAGCACTGTGGGAGCGACCATTGATCGTCTCTACCGGAGGGCCAAGGGAGCGACCATTGATCGTCTCTACCTGGGCTTTGGGGGAGCGACCGTTGATCGTCTCTACCTGAGATTTGGGGGAGCGACCATTGATCGTCTCGACCGGAGGGCTAAGGGAGCGACCATTGATCGTCTCTACCTGAGCTTTGGGGGAGCGACCATTGATCGTCTCTACCTGGATTTTGGGGGAGCGACCATTGATCGTCTCTACCCGAGCACTGTGGGAGCGACCATTGATCGTCTCAACCGGAGGGCCAAGGGAGCGACCATTGATCGTCTCTACCTGTTTACTGTGGGAGTGACCATAGATCATCTCTACCTGTTCACTGTGGGAGCGACCATAGATTGTCTCTACCTGTTCACTGTGGGAGCGACCATAGATCGTCTCTACCTGTTCACTGTGGGAGCGACCATAGATCATCTCTACCAGAGGGGCGCTGCCTGGAGTATTGTTTCTGACTCCACCCCTAGCTAACTTGGTGATTCTGCCACGCGAAGGTAGTGTCTTTCGCCTACGGTGGCGGTGGCGTGGTGGTTGAGTGTCACAGGGGCGCACGGCCCGGGCTGACATACGTCGTTGTTGCCCGGAGTGGTGGTGGCTGGTGGCGGCTACCCCGTGGGGTCCGAGTGGGGGTGTCGGCATTCTTGAGGGTGAACTCCGCTGCTTCTGGTTCGCCTATATGTCGGGGATACTACGGTATTCTCCAGAATATTCCGGAGTACTGTATGTGTGTCTGTCAAAGCCACGCATTTCAATAACTTTAACCAAAACTCAAGACTTAAATATTACAAGACTAAAGAGTTATATATATATAAATGGTGGCTACGAAGTTCTACAATAAATGGTGGCAGTAACGATTGACTCTACGCCAATGAACCATCATTTCTACAAAAGCAAGCGAAACTGTAACCAAGATCAGCTCCAGTTCTACAGCTGATTCTACATTGGCAAGAAACTACAATGCCATGATCAAGTAACTACAAGCGAGTATACAATAAGAGGATCAAATCTATGAGTCTGCTTGTTTACAAGTCTATGAGTCTACGAGCGTACAGTAGTAATGACGAGTTATGAGTGAGGATCAACAAACTCTACAATTAACTACAAATATCAGGTCTACATGACAACTCAATAATCTTCTTCATGCAACTTCAAGTATCAGCAAGAATAATAAAAAACAAAGCAAGTAAAGGAAAAGCAAGACCAAAGCAACGAGCACTAAAACCCCAACACTCTCTCCTACCGCCCCCCTATCTCCATTGCTGACGCAGAGGTCAAGACACACTGCAAACACCACAGCCACATTTATAACGCAGCTTACTCACCTTTCCTCACTCAGGTTACTCATCGCTACTCCGTTACTCACCACAGCTATCAGTGTGGGAGGCTGACGCCACCATGTGTATCCGCTGAGACGACATCACCATGCGTGTTTGCTGAGACAACGCCACGCCAAGCAACATGTGACTGACACCAGGCACTTCTCACCCACTACTTGTTACTCATTATTCACATAGCTCCAACTCATACTCATTTATTTCCAAAGTATTGAGTGGGAATTCGATGTTCTATGGTGAGGTTTGCCTGTGACTACAGCTGTTAACCACTACATTCATCAGGCCATGGAATTTCCTGAGTAATATCGTCCATCAACACAGACCTAGAATTATCGAGAGATCTTCATTCAACTCTGCATTTATCGTCCGAGATCGACAGCTGCTTTTGACACGCCTCTCCGAGTGGCATCTGTATAAAGTGGATGTAATTGTACTTACTCATTTCTTCTTAGTGCTTAAATTAGGTACAATGAACTCCTTTACTTATTTTTATATATACACTTATACACTCACTATCTAACATTTATTACAGCTCATTTACTCATCTATTTAGTTAGGACATGAACAAAAGACATATTTCATAACATCATACCTTAGCAACATGAATTCTTTTTAGCTGAGTGATATGACAGAAATATTTTCACTCCCACCCGCGTTAGTACCAGATGATAAACAGTTAGCGCCCACTGCGGATACACAGTTAGCAGAGCACCAGGGCAACACACCCATCCTACAAAATTCACCACAAATTAAAGATAAAGAAACAAATACCTCAGTTCTAGATGATAATGATGATGATTGGCAAACCTCTTCTAATGTAGTGAGTGAGAACTTTGTCTCTGACATGCATATCTATGAAAATATACTTAACAGAGTTCATCGTTCAGGAAAAATATATTCCACTATTCCCTCACACAACGATAAATAAGTCCAAGTTAAATTAACAGAGCAACCAGTGAAGATGAATACCACGGATCAAACTCAGATATTCGTTTATCATGAGGATAAAACTGCCCTGAAATTCTCTGGCACAGAAAAATATCGCATTGACGTCATTTCATTGGTCAATCAGTGCGAACAGATCTTCGTAAAAAAACACATTACAGATGAACAAGAGAAAATTGCTATTTTTCCTCTTGGATTAGTCAGGCAAGATTCCCAGCAAGAGACTTGCTAAGGTCAGATAAGCTCCTCAGAGGTAAGACATATGATGCATCTAAAACTGAATTTTTGAAGAAATTTTCCCGAGGTATGAACTTTTTGCTAGGTATAATCTCAGAATTACATAAAATTGTAGATCTTGTAAGGGAGCACAGTACAAATCATGTGCTCAGTGAAATAACTGCTGATGTCTCCACGATCAAAAGGACATTATGCGGTGGCTGAATCGGTAGAGAGGCGGCCTGCAGTCCTGATGGGCCCAGGTTCGAATCCTGGCTGGGCCAGGGAACAGTTTAAGGATTTGAATTTCATAAAAGCAGACTTTCCTGATCTACCAGATGACCCGCCGACATGTCAAAAAAGTACCCCCCCCTAATACCAATACACCAGTCCTGTATGAGACAGCCCTAGCATGTATTCAATATGGACGGTGGGTGTTAGTGCCGAAGTGGTGACATGTAGAGAGGTGTATGGTATGAAAGAGGACTACTGGGCCTTGAGAGCAGGCTGTGAAGCCTATGCCCAGAGTCGGACACATAAAAAAAAAAAAAAATTAGAAAACTCAAACTGGATAACAGGAGATGGAAAGATGTCCCCAGACCTCGTCGTGGACATCACTGGTTATGTAGCTGCCTTGTGTAAATTACCTGATAGGACCCTCAAGATCGCCAAGACGATCGCGTACACCCCAGGTATGTGCTTACTAGACTTAATGAATGAGGTAGAGATGCAGTGTAGCATAGCAGAGGTGATCGAAACACAATCACATTCTAGTAGAATGAGAGTGCCTGAGACAGTATCAGTGTGAAAACAGCTACAAGTACCCCAAACAGAGAACAAAATCGATCGCGACCTGAAAGCAGGCAGAGCAAACAACCAAACGTGTCAAGGCATCGATCACAAACACCAAGCCACAGGCAGTTTCATTAGTTTCCGCGCAGCCCGAGCAGATCTCGAGCCACAGACACCATTAATTTATTAATGAGGGTTTCCTTTCAACCCTTTTCACCTCCAACAGTTTTGTGTTTGTCTCAGTGTGAGTGTGTGTGTGTGTGTGTGTGTGTCCGACTCCGGACGTAGGCTTGACAGCCCGATCTCAAGGCCCAGTACTCCTCCTACATTCCGTTCACCACCATATGTCACCACTTCAACGCTAACACCCACTGTCCATACCGAATACATGCTTGGACTGCCTCATACAGGACTGGTGTACTGGTATTAGCGGGGATATTTTTATGACATATCGGCATGTCTTCTGCTAGATCAGTAAAGCCTGCTTTAATGAAATTCAAATCCTTAAAAAGTTCTCTGTCCCAGGCGGGATTCGAACCGGGGTCCATTAGGACTGCAAGCAACCTCGCTATACCATTCAGCCACTGCCTCCCCCCAAAGATAAACCCATCAAAATTTCACGAGAGGTCATTGATAGGGTGCCGAGGATTTCAAATTCAAAGGTGACTCATCTCCCATAAGCTGTGATTTATACTGAGCCGTTTTCACAGGACGACGGTGTTTGTAAAACTGTATGACCAAAGGTGACACAACGACTGAGGTATTGCAATGGCAAGCTACGTTAGAGGGAGGAGTGCTGTAGGTAGAACCAGGGATCATACCCTTGAAAATGAATAGGCTTACCCTTTATTCTTTTTTAATTAATCAACTTACGGGTGGAAGAGATACTGAGATACAGTATTCACTAAATTTATATGACGTACAGGGAGATGCTGGTGGAAGGGAGAGGGGACCTTGGATTTTACCTCAGGTCCGTTGTATGTGTAAAGTAGCTCAAACAAAAGTGGTCCAGCAATTGCGAGACAACTTATGTGATTCAGCAAATCCGGAGGGGGGCATGTCACTAATGACATTTTGTCCCTCTGCATTCCAGGGAAAAGTCATATAAATGCACTGTAGTAACGGGGTGCAAATTCGTAAATAATATGCAGATATCTTCAGTTCATAATTTCAGGATACCAAAGTCAGCTTTATAGGTAAAATGCGTGACTTAAAGAACAGTGCCCCCGAAATATACCATAGTACCCCCGACGACAGGGCAAGCCAAACACAGCTCAGTATGCCCGAGGATGCGCTGACACCCCCACATGGACCCCACGGGGTAGTCGCTACCAGTCACCACCACTCCCGGCAACAGCGACATATGTCAGCCCAGGCCGTGAGCCCCTGTGTCACGCAGCCACCATGCCGTCGCCGCCATAGGAGAAGGACACTACCTTCACGGAGTGGAATTGTTGAGTCAGCTAGGGATGGAGTTGTAAAAGACACTCCAGATGGCGCCCCTCTGGTAGAGATGATCTATGGTCGCTCCCATCCTTGTGAGACGATCTATGATCGCTCCCATCCTCGTGAGACGATCTGTGGTCGCTTCGAAAGTGCTCCGATAGAGACGATCTATGGTCGCCCCCATCCTCGTGAGACGATCTATGGTCGCTCCCATCCTCGTGAGACGATCTATGGTCGCTCCGAAAGTGTCCCGGTAGAGACGATCTATGGTCGCTCCCATCCTCATGAGATGATCTATGGTCGCTCCGAAAGTGCTCCAGTAGAGACGATCTATGGTCGCTCCCATCCTCGTGAGACGATCTATGGTCGCTCCGAAAGTGCTCCGGTAGAGATGATCTATGGTCGCTCCGAAAGTGCTCCGGTAGAGACGATCTATGGTCGCTCCCATCCTCGTGAGACGATCTATGGTCGCTCCAAAAGTGTCCCAGTAGAGACGATCTATGGTTGCTCCCATCCTCGTGAGATGATCTATGGTCGCTCTGAAAGTGCTCCGGTAGAGACGATCTATGGTTGCTCCCATCCTCGTAAGATGATCTATGGTCGCTCCGAAAGTGCTCCGGTAGAGACGATCTATGGTCGCTCCCATCCTCATGAGACGATCTATGGTCGCTCCGAGAGTGTCTTGGTAGAGACCACCTATTGTCGCTCCCTTCCTCATGAGATGATCTATTGCCGCTCCGAGGGTGTGCAGAGAGAGGTAAGGAGAGACATCCCTACAGCAGGAGACTAGAGCCCAGGCTTCCTGTCCCAGAGTGACTCAGACAGGCCTCACAGCCTCCCCTGGTCTCTGTTCCCTATGTCTGGCTCTAGAGCAGACGCACCTGACGGGCCTCAGTGGAAGTCACTGCCACAGCCCTCCCCTGTCGGCGCCCCTAGACGCTGGAGACCGCAGCCCGCAGTCTTTCTCGGTTCTCCCCAGGACACCCGGGCGCGATCTCCCTACGCCCCCACGACGCCGTAGGGCCCTCACAACAGGCTGGGACTTATCACAGAGGTTCCTGGAGATATTCGGCCCCAGTCCCGAGGGCCACACGCCTGAGCCCAGCCCGGAAGTTACGGGTAGCCCAGGACGCGAGAGGACGCCCGTACGAGTTATCCCGCGCCTCTCGGCACGCCTCGCATTGGCGGTGCCCCTAGCCCGGCAGGATCACCGACAACATGTTCCTGCCTATCCCCCTGATGAATACTTGTGATACTGTAGTACGAGTGATTTAGGTTAAGTGTGACTTCCCCTAATGTAAGTATTGTGCAGTGATTTCATATAGTAAATATCGGGGTAAATAAGATCACAGTGAGAAGCTATAGGACGAGTGCGTGAAACGAGATCTGATGAACAATGATTATGAGTGACATCCCTTTTATACAATTAGTAAGCCTGTGCCACCTGGAGATTCCCCTATAATGACATACCCCCATTACTGTGAAGGAATATTGTGAAAGGGAGTATTAATGGTATTCTCTCCCTCCCCCACGCTACCCATAAATCTTGTTTATCACCCTCTCTCACTCCAATATCCCGAGTAAGTGTAAATCAAGAATAAAATCAATTACCAAAGTCCCTTGGCTAGTGGAAACCATATAAACTTCACGGCTAATATCTGCCGCTCTCCAGTATTACCATAACTTTCCCCTAGCCATCACAAGTCACTCCCCGCACCTCCCCTATCTCCTCGTGAGACTCAACTCCCCCCCTGCGCCCCCCACGTGTGCCTATATTTACTGCACTCTTGATACACTAGGATTGATTGTGTTGTCATTACTATCAGAGAAGCAAGTATCCTGCGAGATACACATATCCTAGATAAGGTTTTATATTGCTATGTATTGTGCTGTAATATCTGCTGATTTGTCCTGTCTCTGATTGTGGTAATATACGTGTAAAGGTTGTTGCCTAGAGTTTTTGTGTCCTGCCTCTCTTTATTGCACTAAGCTCCGGTCTCGAAAGAGGACCCCGCTCCACGTTAGGTGTAATAGGAACGAGAAGTCGAGCCTAATTTCACCTAGCATTACACTGGTGGCCAGCGGTGGTTCTAGACCTGGGCGTAAAAGAGAGGTAATCAGGAAATATTTGGCAAAATGGCAACTAAACCGCACGTTCAGTTACCCAAGTTTGACCCCGACCAGTATGATATACATACATATCTGGCAATAATTAAACCCTTACTGGATATTGGCTTTGAAAATGACCAACAAAAAATTGCAGTCACACTACCACTATTGGGTAAAGCGGTGGCGAACATAGCACTGAAAATCGTCCCAGAACTCACCTGGCAGAACTTTACAAAGTTCACTGTACAAGCCATCACCCCATCATTAGGGAAAGTAGTGGCTCTATCCAAATTGGATAGTTTTTCATTCGACGGGGATTTAGATAATACCCTGATACAGGCAAGACGCCTGGTTACTGCTGCCTACCTGAAGGCAGATGAGGAAACCTGGGATCAACATACATTTAATACTCCGCTCAGAGTACTCCCAAGTGTTGCGAAAGAACACTTCACTATCCATGACCCAACAGGAGACATGGATAGAGATATACGGCTGATGCAGCGCCTCCTGACCGCCTGCCCTTCTCCACAACAAATTAATGTTGTTAAGAAATTCCCCACCCGACCCCCGGCTCCCCCAGCCACACCGCGTCCACCTCTGCCTCACACCAGCCTGACCCTGACACCTAGCCCGCCCAGGGCACACCCCTCCCGTCGGCGCCCAGCCTCATGAGAAAACCCGAACCTAATTCTTATCAACCCGTGGGAATTCACAGCCTGCAACTCCCGCTGCCCCCTTCATGACATACAGGACCAGCTTAAAGCTGCTTGCCGCAGAATCACAGCCCCAGGTTCGCGTAAAGTGTCTGCCTTAGAAGGCAAGGCCCCAGGGGACGAGCTGATGCCCGTGGACGAGCCCCATTCAGGAGACTTGGAGCAGGAACAGGAGAACGAAAGCCTTAGCCAGCTGGATTTTTAGGCCCACCCCCGCACCAACCCACGGCGGTGGGGGCCATTACCCCTAAGTATCGCCTCCCAGTATACCACAAGATGAAAATAAATGGCGTGAAGGCCAGATTACTAGTCGATATGGGAGCGGTCAGGTCCTGCCTTTACAGCCACTATTTCTCCCGCTATAAATCGTGGTTTGGCCCACTCCGCCCTACTACCACTCACCTTGTGGACGCGGGGGATGGCCCCCTGCCCATCCGTGGGGAAACTCGGGCCCTACGGGTCGACACCCACCAGCCAGTGTCCACCCAACATCCATTCATCATTTTTTATTCCTCCTGCCGGAGTTATGACGGGTATTTAGGGCTAGACTTGCTCCAAAAACTCGGAGCCACGATCGACTGTCGCCACCGACAACTCCAGTTCCGCCTCCCCACCCTGTTCCACCCCAGCCGTTTGCACATGCACACTGCGGCCCCAGCCGGAGGATTCGCCCTCTCCCTCCCCCCAGTGTCCCCCTTCCTCCCCCCCCCGTTTTCACCCCCCTCTCCTCCCCCTCCCGTGCCTTTCCACCCCACTCCTGCCCCCTCTTTTCCTGCCACCATCTCCACCGCCGTTACCATCCCCTCCCACCATGAGGCGTGGGTGCCCCTTAACAGGCCCTCAGGTCCATCTGTTTTGTTCTCCCCCCTCCTCCCCTCCAGACCCCTTTCTGCCTGCCTTGTGTCCCCCACCTTCTTCCCTCCCCACCACGCCGCCATCCACATCGCCAGTCTCGCCCCGTCCCCTCTCACCCTCCCCAAAGGACTTATCATCGGAGAGATGGAGGAAGCCAAGCCCTGTGCCCCATCCTCCTCCCACCTCCCCACCCCTCTACCCCCCATCCCTGACCATCTCTCCAACCAGCAGTCAGACACCTTACGCCACCTCCTTCTGGATTTCCAGGATTTGTTTGCGACAGGACCAGCAGATATAGGGCATACCACGTACCTGTCGCACGAAATCCATACGACAGGCCCACCTATATGACAACCTTCCCGACGCAAGAACCCCTGACAGAGGGAAGAGGAGGACCGCCAGGTGCGTGAAATGGAAGAGGCAGGTGTTATCTCCCCCTCCACCAGCCCGTGGTCCTCCCCCGTCGTTCTAGTAAAAAAGAAAGACGGCACGATGCGATTTTGCATCGACTACCGCCATGTGAACGACGTCACCATTAAAGATGCCACCCCCCTCCCCCGCATTGACGATTCCCTAGACTCCCTCTACAGGGCGTCTTGGTTTTCTACCCTCGACCTGACCCCTGATGCACACCAACATTTTTCCGTGAATGTTGGTGTGCATCAGGGGTCAGTCTTGAGTCCCATGTTGTTTATCATGGTACTTGAAGCCCTTTCACGTGACTTTAGAAACGGACTCCCGTGGGAGTTGTTGTATGCTGATGATTTGGTGTTGATTGCAGAGAATGAAAGGGAGGCGGAGGAAAGGTTTAGGAAGTGGAGAGATGGTATGGGGCAAAAGGGTTTAAGGGTAAATGCAGATAAAACAAAAGTGATGATATCTAGGGTTGGTGGTGGTACTGTCAAAGACGAGGGAGAGTGGCCATGTGCAGTTTGCCACAAGGGCATGGGAAGTAATTCCATCTTGTGCGGTGTGTGTGATAAATGGGTGCATAAGAGATGTAGTGGTATCAGAGGTAGACTGCGAGATAATGCTGATTTTATGTGTACGGCGTGCCGGGGTGAGCAGGTGGAGATTGTCAGACGTGAAAGAATTGAACTTGCTGGTGAATCTCTTGAGTGTGTGGAAGAGTTTTGTTATTTAGGAGACATGTTGTGTGCTGGAGGTGGGGCTGGAGCTAGCTCTGTGGCTAGGGTGAGAAGTGGTTGGAAGAAGTTCAGGGAGCTCTTGCCTCTCCTGACATTGAGGGGGCTCTCCCTACGTGCTAAGGGGTCTTTGTATGCAGCGTGTGTTAGGAGTGTAATGCTGTATGGCAGTGAGACCTGGGCAGTGAAGGAGGAAGACATTCGCCGGCTCAGACGTACAGAAATGACAATCATTAGGTGGATGTGCAGTGCGTCCCTGCGTCCAAGGCCTGGAGGGGCTGGGTTTACAATGGAAGAGTTGAGAGGTAGGATGGGACTGGAGTGTATTGGTGTTGTGATGAGGAGAGGTAGATTGAGGTGGTTTGGACATGTGGAGAGGATGGGGGATGATAGTTGGGTGAGGAAGGTGAGAAGTGTTAATATTGGGGGTGGGGTTATGAGGGGTAGACCGAGAAAGACATGGGACGAGGTCATTAAGTGTGACCTTAGGGTTAAGGGACTGAACAGGGAGGCTGCAATGGATCGTGCAGCATGGAGAGCCGCCATTAGGTGACCAAGGCCGACACATGCAAGCATGTTGGAGCCTTTAAAAACGAAAACGAAAACGAAACGACCTCCAGTCTGGATACTGGCAGGTCCCCGTCCACCCGGACCATCGAGGCAAGACGGCCTTTTCCACCAGTAATGGCAAACATTACGAATTCAATGTTCTGCCATTCGGCCTCTGCAACGCCCCTGCCACTTTCTCCAGACTAATGGAATCTGTCTTGAGCGGCCTCACTTGGGAAATATATTTAGCTTATCGTGACGACGTCATTGTTTTTAGCCAGACCTGGGCCGACCACTTGCAGCGCCGCCGTCAAGTTTTCACCAGAATTCGCCAGGCAGGCCTCAAGCTACATCCTTCTAAATGTGTCCTGGCTGCTAAGACTGTCTCATTCCTAGGACATACTATTTCCCAAGCAGGAATTTCCCCAGATCCTGACAAGCTCCATGCCATAGCGGACATACCACCTCTGCAGGATGTCTTCCTGGGACTCACGTCCTATTACCGTCACTTCGTGAAGGGATTCGCGCAGATCGCTAAGCCTCTTCACGACCTGACACGAAAAGGGGAACCTTTCCTCTGAACCGAGGGCCGGCGAGCTGCTTTTCAACAGCTAAAAGACAAGCTTGTCTCTGTCCCCATCGTGGCCTTCCCCGACTATGCCCTCCCTTTTCGCCTCTACACGGATGTATCCCTTACCGCAATAGGCGCCGTCCTAGCCCAGGTACAGGCCGGCAGGAAACACATCATTGCCTGTGCCAGTCGCACTCTGAACCCAGCCAAAAAAAATTATGCCGCCACCAAACGAAAATGCCTCGGCATAATCTGGGCCCTCCAATATTTCAGGGCTTATCTTTCCGGGACCCAAGTCACGATAATCACCGACCACCAATCACTCCAGTGGTTGCGCCAATCAGACTCCCATAATGCCCAACTCGTCCGGTGGCGTAACACCCTAGAGGAGTTTCAGTACAAGATTTCATACAGACCAGGAAAGCTCCACACCAATGCAGATGCCCTCTCCCACCTCCCCATCCACGCGGTACAACCGGACCCCGACCTTCTACAACTCTGGCACCACAAGGAACTGACCCCCTGGATCCCTGCTCACCTATTCCCCAAGCTGTGCCGACAGGGCGACCACCTCCTAACCCCGTCCGGACACATCCTCTTGACCCCCGATGTGGCACGTGACACCCTACGCCACCTACATGCCCACATCGGCATCCACTTGGGCACCAAAAAATTACTACAGGTGTTCAATGATATTTACTGGGCCCCAAATCCCTCCACACTCGCCAAGGAAATTATCCAGACTTGCCGCGCCTGCGCGCTTGGAAAAGATATCACCCGGACCGCCGGGCCATCAGGCCATATCACCGCCCACAAACCCTGGCAACTCCTGGCGATCGATGCAGTAGGCCCTCTTCCCCCTAAATCTGGATATAAATACGTGGTCACTTTTGTAGACACGTACTCCAAATTTGTAGTAGCCTACCCAGCTAAAGAACATCATGCCGTCGCTGTTGCCGATGCCCTGCTCCGACGCGTGTTCCCTTACTTTGGCATTCCCCAAGCCATCCATTCCGATAATGCCCCCGAGTTCTCCGGAAAAGTCTGGGAAGAACTAGCCAGGATTTTCGGGTACAAGATCTCCCACTCCTCACCATACTGGCCACAAGGGAACGCGGTATGTGAACGTAGTCTTCGTACCCTTATCAATCAGCTACGCACCAGAATTGAGGCTACAAAAGACGACGATTGGCCGGCACAAGTAAAAATTGTCCAATGGGGCATGAATTCGTGCCCCCGAGAAGACGGGTTTTCCCCTAACGAAAGAATCTTTGAAGAAACTCCCCTCCTACTACCCCTACGCCATCACCTGCAACCGCCCGCTTCTGCTTCCACTACAGACCCGCTACACCTGCTAAAAGGGCGGATATACCATCTGCAAAAGAACCTAGACCTTGGACCCGACACAGCCTCCAACCTCTTCAACCCGGGTGACACAGTCGTCGTCACCCAACTTCCCACTCCCCACAAGCTCGCCCCCCGTTTTACGGGGCCCCACACAATCACCAAAGTCCCCAACCCATACCAAGTAGTCGTAGACTATCACGGCACTCCCCGTAACCTCCGCAACCGTCACGTGCGGCCTTTCGGCACGCCCACCTCCCCCGCTCCGGCCCCACACCCCCAGCCCCCTCCGGCCCCCGCACCACCCTCTACAGTCACATATGAGTGCTATGTTTCCTCCTCACCCTCCCACTCCGCCCCCCCTACCATCTCCACCTCCCCGGCCGCGAAATTTTTTTTCCTGCCCAGTTCCGTCACTTTGCACATATGGCAACGTTGCCCTGTGTTTAGTTTGGCAACGCCGCGCAGCAGTGAGCCATATCGGATGCCAGGTTTAGTATTCATCACAATTATTTACCTTTTTTATGCTTGACTATAAATATAATACCTGACTATCTATATTTTACATGGATTGAAAGAATAATAGAGACATAGAGGTCATATAGTTTTCGCTGCCTTAGCTTAAATAAATATAAAAAAGGGCCATACGACTGTCTTTACTTCGTCACTCGTCTGCTGAGAGAGAGAGAGAGAGAGAGAGAGAGAGAGAGAGAGAGAGAGCTTGAAACAGTATAAAATAATAACATGCAGGGTCATCAATAAAAAGTGAGTATGCAAGGAAGATACTCTCTACACTTTGCTAAAATTAGTTATATGTTGATTTAATGAAAATGCGGTACGTCTTAGGGGTGGTACATGACTGCTCGTTGAGAACACTTATCAGTAACATATGTTGTAGGCCTATACTGCTTTACCTGTCATTTCTTGTCATTGCTCCCAGACGTACGATTCAATCAGCTGTGTTTACAGGAGAGAGAGAGAGAGAGAGAGAGAGAGAGAGAGAGAGAGAGAGAGAGAGGTTAATGACCCATAATATTTTATCACCTAAAACGCTTTTCATGATCATTCTTAACCCCTTAACCGCGGGTGTCATTCCAGAATGACAGCGACAAAACTGGACCAAACCGCGGGTGGCATTCTGGAATGATCGTGAATATTTTGAACACCGCGCGTTTTCCCGGTGCGCAAATATTCTCACGCAAGAGTAGCTGTCGAGTTCTTTCACGCCAGCCATCCCACACCTCCCTCCTCCAACCCCGAGGGACCCCCACCCCTGCCCTGACCCGCGTCAGTCAGTATCTGTCCAGCTCTGTGCGTGATAATGGCGCTCCGTCCCGACTCATCGTCGCTCGCTTCCTCCTCTACAATGTTTAGTGCTAGTGTTCCCTCTACCTCTACACCGGTAAAGGAACTGCCGACGGCGAGGCAGAAGGGGTTGAGCACTCCTGAAATTAGAACTGAGCTGGACAAAACAGTAAGTACTACTCTTGATTGTGGCAGTGAAAGTGACACACTCACAGCAAGCAGTGATGATTTGGCAGTGATTGGTGGTGAACCATTTTCCATTGATAGTGACAGTGATGAAAGTGATCGTGTTGATTCCCCCCCACCACCCCCAACTTACTCTGGGAAAGGAAAGGCTCCTATGGGCAAATCTGGTATTGCACGTGGGAAGGGAGTGAAGCGCAGGCTCATGTCTCCCACACCAGGCCCTAGTACGCATTTCCCATCAATTTCCCTTTCCCTAGCCCAATTGCCCTCACATCATCATAATCATCATCTTTCGTTGCCTATCCTCAGTCTACATCATCTGAGGAGTACGAATTACCAAAGCCTGCAAAGCGAGGGAAGGCAGGCCGTGCAGGCCGTGCAGGCAGGCCTAGAACAAAGGGGATGCGTGGCAGTTGGAGGGCAAAGCTGGGCGATAAGCGAGGCGATAAAGCGAGGTGATAAGTGGGGTAGAAAGGGTCAGAAGTTTCACCACGCACCAGGTCAGAAACCCCCCGCCTGCCCCCGCTCAGTTCCCTCACCCGCGCCACCCCCCACTCACCGCCCCCGCACTCACCCCCTCCCCGTTGCCTCCTGCCTCACCCACCTCCCGCTTGCCTCCTGCCTCACCTCCTGCCTCACCCATTGCCTCTACATCAGCTCCTTCTCACGGGGAAACGAGTGAAATGCAACCTGCCCCTGCCACTGAACCACGCGCAGGGCAAGTTGATGCATTTGTTTGGACTGACGGTGGAGATTTCCAGCCACACAATCCACCGTTTGATATGACAAATGCTGGAATACAGCCTGCCTTCCCATGCAACGCAGGTGATGAGTTTGTTGATTACTTCCTGGCCTTCCTTGATGATGAAATTGTGCAGCATGTCAGCGATGAGACCAATAGGTATGCAACTCAGTGTGCAGCACAAGGGCTGGGACCTATTGGCTCGCCAAAGCAAGTGTCGTGGTTGCCTGTCGGGATCAGAGAGCTATGTTGTTTTTGCACTCATGTTTTTGATGCCCCATATAAAGAGACATGAGTTGGAGGAGTACTGGCTCGTGGATGACATAACTACTATCCCCATATTCGGGAAGTATATGTCACGGGATCGGTTCCGACAGCTGCTTGGATACCTGCACTTCGCTGATAATGACAACCCGTCCCAAACTGACCCTTTGTGGAAAGTGAGGGATTTCCTCAACAAGATTAGGGATCGATTTATGCGATTTTTCAGGCCTATGCAGAAAGTCGTCATAGACGAGTCCCTGGTATTGTTCAGAGGACGTCTCAAATTCAGGCAGTACATCCCCAGCAAACGCCACCGCTTTGGGATAAAGTTCTTTGTGCTGTGTGACTGTGAGATGGGGTATATAATGGATTTTGTCATTTACTCGGCTAGCACAATGGATGTGAACAGGAAAGACCCCCTTGTGGCTTCTTCTGGCTCCGTTGTAAAAGTGCTGATGGAGAGGTATTTTGGTGGTAATCATGTGCTGTACACAGACAATTATTACACAGCACCGAAACTCCTCCAAATACCTTGCTGAACACGGCATTGGCACTGTTGGCACTGTACGGAGCTATAGGAAAGAGTGGCCTAGTTTCCCCGAAGCATCATCATCATCCAGGGGAGATGTTCACCTGAAGAAGTCAGAAAAGTTTCTTGCGATCAGGTGGCATGACAAGAAGGTTGTCAATATGATCAGCACCATCCACAAGGGGGAAATGAAGAGAACTGGGAAGGTCAGCTACAGGACGGGAGAGCCAATCATGAAGCCTGATGCCGTCATTGATTATAATGTAAATATGAGACTCGTTGATAAGTCTGATATGATGATTGGCGAAATAGACTGTCTCAGGAGAAACACCCGATGGTACAGGAAGGCTTGCCTGCACATGCTCGATATGTGCATGCTCAATGCCTTCATTCTTTACAAGACACAAGTCGGGGGCATAAGGCAACCATCACTGAGACAGTTTTCCAAGACTGTCGTTCAGCAGCTACTTGAACGATTTGGTCAGGTGACGGCATTGATCCCGAGGCGACACTCTGACACACAACCTGACCGTCTTGAGTGCCGCAATTACATGAGCCGGCACCAGCTTGTGAAATTGCCTCCTAAAGCAGGCGGCAGGTTGTCACAGGGCCGCTGCAGAGTATGTTCAACCACCACACGAAGGCCTACGACGAGAAAAATGAGCACACACCAGTGCCTTGAATGCCAAGTCGCTCTATGTGTAACTCCGTGCTTTGCTGAGTACCACTCTCTGAGTAAATACTGAAAGTGACAGTGATATATAGTGATGCGACAGTGACGTGCTTTGCCAATAATTGTATAATGGATAATGTAGTAATAAGGGATATTTTGCCTAGAAAATAAAGGAAATATTGGCCAGTATAATAAGTGATATTGTAATAAGAGAATCTGCGGCACTTGTGGAATTCTGCGGCACTTACATAATTCTGTGATGCGCCAGTGACGCAATATAGTAATAAGTGCATTGTAAATATAATGTACATTGCCCATATTATATGTAAAATAATATTAGAAGTTAGAAAGAATGAAAAGATCGCAGGAAACGTCAGTGAGCGGGTGCCGCCGCAGTGAAGTGAGGCGCAGACGCAGTGAAGAGCGCAGCAGCACGGGAAGTGCCTTTTACCTACCTCAGTGAACACAGAGGGGGTGTTTATCGTATGTACAGTGTTCATATATGTTTATATTACTATTATGAGAGAGTGGTTGGCATTTGGTACTGGTGTGTGGGGCGTAAAATAGTTATTTCACACCCCTCACTTCTAACGGCTCTCCCCGTCCTGTGAAAGTCAACGAAGTCATGAAACCTACATCAATGGAAAGCTGAAGGTTTGTACTTTCTAATGGTACCTTATTTTTTTTCTCTAGCTTTATTCTGTGCAGAGTTATTAAGGTTTAAAGGTTTGTTTACATTTGGCTGAAACCCCCGCGGGAGAGGACAGTCAGACCAAAACAATACCCGCGGTTAAGGGGTTAAGGGTTAACCTTGGTAATTTCTGCTGCAAGCTGGGAAATATTGGTATCAATGATGCCTGAATATCAATGTTTCATTAGACATTTTCTTAGGTATATATGTCAGGTTAGATTTCAGATTATTTTCTTGTTTTTCTTAGGTATATTAGTAAAATCATTTGTCAGGTTAGATTTCAGATTATTTTCTTGTTTTTCTTAGGTATATTAGTAAAATCATATGTCAGGTTACATTTCAGATTATTTTCATGTTCTCATGTCCTTTATTTCATGTTAAGTATGCTTGAAGGGTTTTTGTATTTGATGAAATGCAAAGCTTTATTTGTTACGGTATAATCTTTATTAAATATTACACAGCACCAGGCACCATATGCTATTTCCCATGTGCTGATGACAGGCATTGGGTCAGACATGAGACATTATAGACCATTGTGTGCAAAATGAGTAAATCAAGAGAAACAAGGAATTAAAAAAATAAACTTACTTAATATATTCTATTTGGTAATAGCATTGGGCTGGGAACACATTTGCTGATCTTCAGTGAGGGACTGAATGTAAAATAATGATTGGAAAATAAGCAATTATTGTTGTCATATTAAGGGTCTACTTTGTTGTTCGTGAATAATCTCAGACAGTCTGTGCAACTGACCCATCTACCATAGGCAAGCAATCGCCCCTGCAAGTTTATCCTATGCAGTGGTTTTGGCGCCCCTGCGCGGCGTTGCCAAACTAAACACAGGGCAACGTTGCCATATGTGCAAAGTGACGGAACTGGGCAGGAAAAAATTTTTCGCTCCCCGGCCACCACCACCCCCAACACCTCACCTGATGCCTCCCCCGCCACCCCTCCCTCACCCTCACCCCTTCCCTCAATGGCCCCCCCCTCAACGCCCACTCCCACCTCTTCCGCCCACGCCACCACACCCTCACCGCAACCCACTACCACCCCCCCTCCCCCACCCACCATCCGTACACCCACTCCGCCAACACCGCGCCCCACCGCGCCCACAACACGCAAAACAACCCGCCCATCCCATACGCCCACTTCTCCCCCCACCCCGACCCTCAAGACCACCACCACCCGCTCGGGCCGCCTCTCACGCCCGCCCGCCCGATACACACACACCCGTACACCACCCACCTCTCCACGACTTCACACCATCAAGCTACATCAGGCCCAAATCCCCTCTACCTGTGCTCCCCAGAGACTCAACGCAGCATTACCACGGCACAAAACCCGGCCCTTACCCGCAGTATCCAGCATTCAGCCCCCAACCACACCGAGAGCCACACCAAGCAAGATGAGAGTGAAGCGGGCCGTATGGGCACCTACCCTTGGCAGGAACCACAGACTCCGCGGGCCACACCACCTGCTAAACCTCCTCCAGTCTACCACCGCCACCTCCACACTCTTCCTCACCTGCGACCCAGCACAAGAAGAGAACCCCTACACTGTATCCTGGCAAACTGCGCTGCAACACCTCCAGGCCGTGTACACCACCTCCAGCACACAAGCGTTCCACTCCCAGCCACGAGGACGTGACTTTTTACAGGGGGAGAGTGGTAAAATGCGTGACTTAAAGAACAGTGCCCCCGAAATATACCATAGTACCCCCGACGACAGGGCAAGCCAAACACAGCTCAGTATGCCCGAGGATGCGCCGACACCCCCACACGGACCCCACGGGGTAGCCGGCACAAGTCACCACCACTCCCGGCAACAGCGACATAAGTCAGCCCGGGCCGTGCACCCCTGTGTCACGCAGCCACCACGCCGTCGCTGCTGTAGGAGAAGGACACTACCTTCACAGAGTGGAAGTGTTGAGTCAGCTAGGGGTGGAGTTGTAAAAGACACTCCAGATGGCGCCCCTCTGGTAGAGACGATCTATGGTCGCTCCCATCCTCGTGAGATGATCTATGGTCGCTCCGAAAGTGCTCCGGTAGAGACGATCTATGGTCGCTCCCATCCTCGTGAGACGATCTATGATCGCTCTGAAAGTGTCCCGGTAGAGACGATCTATGGTCACTCCCATCTTCGTGAGACGATCTATGGTCGCTCCGAAAGTGCTCCGGTAGAGATGATCTATGGTCGCTCCGAAAGTGCTCCGGTAGAGACGATCTATGGTCGCTCCGAAAGTGCTCCGATAGAGACGATCTATGGTCGCTCCCATCCTCGTGAGACGATCTATAGTCGCTCCGAAAGTGCTCCGGTAGAGACGATCTATGGTCGCTCCCATTCTCGTGAGATGATCTATGGTCGCTCCAAAAGTGCTCCGGTAGAGACGATCTATGGTTGCTCCCATCCTCATGAGACGATCTATGGTCGCTCTGAAAGTGCTCCGGTAGAGACGATCTATGGTCGCTCCGAAAGTGCTCCGGTAGAGACGATCTATGGTCGCTCCCATCCTCGTGAGACGATCTATGGTCGCTCCGAGAGTGTCTTGGTAGAGACGACCTATTGTTGCTCCCATCCTCGTGAGACGATCTATGGTCGCTCCGAGAGTGTCTTGGTAGAGACGACCTATTGT
Source organism: Coenobita brevimanus (assembly GCF_032717465.1). Lineage (NCBI taxonomy): Eukaryota > Metazoa > Arthropoda > Malacostraca > Decapoda > Coenobitidae > Coenobita > Coenobita brevimanus. The sequence goes on along the minus strand of NC_137013.1, from coordinate 21,251,763 downwards.
CGCTCCCTTCCTCGTGAGACGATCTATTGTTGCTCCGAGGGTGTACAGAGAGAGGTAAGGAGAAAGACGTCCCTACGGCAGGAGACTAGAGCCCAGGCTTCCTGTCCCAGAGTGACCCAGACAGGCCTCACAGCCTCCCCTGGTCTCTGTTCCCTATGTCTGGCTCTAGAGCAGAAGCACCTGATGGACCCCAGTGAAAGTTGCTGCCGCAGCCCTCCTCTGTCGGCGCCCCTAGACGCTGGAGACCGCAGCCCACAGTCTCTCTCGGTTCTCCCCAGGACACCCGGGCGCGATCTCCCTACGCCCCACGACGCCGTAGGGCCCTCACGACAGGCCGGGACTTATCACAGAGGTTCCTGGAGATATTCGGCCCCAGTCCCGAGGGCCACACGCCTGAGCCCAGCCCGGAAGTTATGGGTAGCCCAGGACGCGAGAGGACGCCCGTACGAGTTATCCTGTGCCCTCTCGGCACGCCTCGCATTGGCGGTGCCCCTAGCCCGGCAGGATCGCTGACGACATGTTCCTGCCTATCCCCCTGATGAATACGTGTGATACTGTAGTACGAGTGATTTAGGTTAAGTGTGACTTCCCCTAATATAAGTATTGTGCAGTGATTTCATATAGTGAATATCGGGGTAAATAAGATCACAGTGAGAAGCTAAAGGACGAGTGCGTGAAACGAGATCTGATGAACAATGATTATGAGTGACATCCCTTTTATACAATTAGTAAGCCTGTGCCGCCTGGAGATTCCCCTATAATGACATACCCCCATTACTGTGAAGGAATATTGTGAAAGGGAGTATTAATGGTATTCTCTCCCTCCCCCACGCTACCCATAAATCTTGTTTATCACCCTCTCTCACTCCAATATCCCGAGTAAGTGTAAATCAAGAATAAAATCAATTACCAAAGTCCCTTGGCTAGTGGAAACCATATAAACTTCACGGCTAATATCTGCCGCTCTCCAGTATTACCATAACTTTCCCCTAGCCGTCACAAGTCACTCCTCGCACCTCCCCTATCTCCTCGTGAGACTCAACTCACCCCCCCTGCGCCCCCCGCGTGTGCCTATATTTACTGCACTCTTGATACACTAGGATTGATTGTGTTGTCATTACTATCAGAGAAGCAAGTATCCTGCGAGATACACATATCCTAGATAAGGTTTTATATTGCTATGTATTGTGCTGTAATATCTGCTGATTTGTCCTGTGTCTGATTGTGGTAATATACGTGTAAAGGTTGTTGCCTAGAGTTTTTGTGTCCTGCCTTTGTTGCACTAAGCTCCGGTCTCGAAAGAGGACCCCGCTCCACGTTAGGTGAAATAGGAACGAGAAGTCGAGCCTAATTTCACCTAGCATTACAATAGGAAAGTATCAAATGTAAGAAACTGCTCTTGCTTTGTCTCATGCAGAATATGACCACAGTAGGGCTATTGACTGCAGAAATTCAGCCTTTTCAGCCAGGCACTCCCAGTGATTACTTCTAGAGCCGATGTCGATGGGTTGTCTGTGGTGCGAGAATGAGCTATGTACTGGAACCGGTACGGACGAGAATATCACTCCATTTTTTAGTGAAACTATTATGAAACCATTACAAAATAAATCGAAAAGTTTGTTAGGTTCCAAAGATTGCATTCACAGGTTTCACAAATCATTGCTCATCGTTTCGTTATTTATTATAATGAAGTGGATTCATATTTATATCAGCAACAACACATGGAATGAGTAAATGATTTTCTGTTTGAAGAACGGTATTAATGCATGGGTAAAGTGGAAACTGTGCGGGACATGTGTACGTACTGTACGTAGCATTGTGAAGACTGTTTATGGACACATCATGGTCTTGCAAGGCGAACTGTTTACCTTTCTGGGAGGTGAAGTTTCTGCATTGTATATTTCCGGGAATGGCGTAATATGTCTCTTAAATGGAAACTTTGGATGGTTGTGGTGGTCAAGTGTTTGCCTAAGGCTGAGATGCGGAATGGAGGGTGGCGTTCTCCAAGGCGTTCTGTGTAACTATAGTAATTTTGTTCGTTCTTCATATTTCTTCGTGTTGGATAAGATCAATATGTATGGTATGTAGGTGGATAAAGAAGTTCATTGTATTATCAGTTTAATTATATTTAAATACTACTCATAACTGACTTACCTGTTATACTTCGGCGTACACCAGGGAATTTTACTCGTCACAGGGAAACCTCACGGGAACTGATGGTTGAGGCTGCCACACTTTCGCTAAAATCTCACTTTAACTCCAGAATTTCAGTCGACTTATTCTAGTTTATAGTTTATAACAATAAAATAAGCATCTTAAGACAAAGACTTCAAGGCTGTCGTGCGGACCACACAATGAAGCTATTGCTCCTTTTACGATGAATAAGTTGTAACCACATCATAATCATAACACCTTGGCGGTAATTGCCAAGGGAGGAGAATACACGCTACAGTTCCTCTCTGTTGCGTCACCATCCACAAACCCTCCCGCACATGTTTTCTGTGTTGCATTCTGATTTCTACTCTTCAGTGTTTGTTATAATCTTGTATCCATCATCATCATCCTGTTTCGTACTCTCATACTGCCTTATCCCTTGGTTTCACCGAGAAGAGGCGTCCCGTCGGCACTGGTACTGATGTCGGTAGAGCAGTCTACAGTATTTATTCCCTGATGCCTTAATTTTGAAAGGAGTGCTCACAAACAAATCGTCTACACGTCAGCCTGTCCTCTATCATCTGGCTGTCCTCTATCCAACTCTCACCCCCTCACATTTACACCCACGAGCAAAGATCACCGACAGTCCCTGCCAGGCATATGTTTCAAACATAGCTCCTCCATCAGAATAAGGGCGATGGGAGGAGACGGAGAGGGGGAGGGGGCGGGGGAGGGAGGCAACGAGATGGGAGGGAGAGAGCCTGTGGCAATGGTAAACAAGTTAAAGAGAAGAATTATGAGGGGTATGTTCACCGCTCTCAGCTCGCGCAGAGGCTGTGACGTCATGGATGAGAGAGAGAGAGAGAGAGAGAGAGAGAGAGAGAAAATGGGAACATGAAAGAAACGAATGTAATGGTATACCAATGTAAACTGGCGATTTCCGGATCATTTGGTGGGTGTTTGATGTTGCCATGCTCTCAACCAGTGATCTCTGTCAATATTTTCAGTTGTTTTTTACAGGCATCTGTGACGTAGGAATTGTGTCTGTATGACCCAGTATACGACATTCCTATATTCTCTGAAAACAAATAGTTGTTCTTGAAGTAATGTTTTGCAATATCTCAGAAACATAGCATTGACCTTTTCATTGTTCTGCATGCAGTTAGTGATGCAAATAAAAGTATTCCATATAGGAAATCATTAATTATTTTAAATCTCACCTATCTTCTGAGTTGTTTGATCTTCGTGTTTACCTTCTTGAACTTTTGAGCCTCTCTGTTCAAATTCCTCACCCTAAAATAAACTCTAGATATAACTACATTTAATTTACATTAACTCGCCTAGCAGTACAACAGAAAACGGAGGCCTGGGAGCTCATATCACAGGGCATGTAGGTTAGTGACTGGCCTGCCTACCAAGCGCGGAGACCCTCAGTCTGGATTGTCTGTGACGTCATGCGCAGAGCGAGACACGTTTTTGCTCCCCCCCTCCCCCCCGTGTGCAACTACCTCTCACATTCTCTTTACCTTCATGGTAAATGGCACATATCGGGTGCTTTATTATTATTATTATTATTATACGAATGAAGGACTTAATCCAGTGATAGCTCTTAGAAAACGACTGACATCTTTTATACTGTTCCTGAATAACTTTAGACGATTTTCCTTATGTGACGGAAGCAATAGTGATGTCCAAAGGCTAAATGTTTGGTAATGTCTAGCAACCCATAAACAATGATTTGAATTTGATCCAGACGATCAAAGACGCCCCAAGAAAATACCCATCGTATAAGGGTTAAGGAAGTAGGAAATTTATTCAATCGTGTCAGGTAATGTGAAGGTAGACTGCGAGGCAGAAGGACGTACACTACAAGGCAAAGAGAGAGAGAGAGAGAGAGAGAGAGAGAGAGAGAGAGAGAATATATATATATATATATATATATATATATATATATATATATATATATATATATATATATATATATATATATATATAAGGTATCTATCTATCTATCTATATACGGACCGCGACGTGGAATGTAAGGGGTGCGAATGATGAGGTGTAAGAGAGAGAGATTGTCCAGGTGCTTGAGGGTGCGAAAGTGGATGTATGTGGAGTAACTGAACTAAATGGCGAGGAGAGAGTGTGAGTGAATGGGAGTATGGATGGGGTATATGTGCAGGAGTAGGTAAGAATGACAGGGCAAAGGATTTAGTGTGTATTGTTGTGAGTAAAATATGGAAGAAGAACATAAGAGAGTATGGATCAATTGGCTCAAGGATTGTGTGGGTGATTGAAAATTGGAATACAAATGAGGGCAATTGTGTGTGTGTATGCGCCAATGCAAGATCGTGCAAGCAGAGTGAGAGAAGAGTTCTGGACAAATGTGGAAGTGTGCATGGAGAAGTTTGGAAGGAATGAGAGAGTGTTTTTGATTGGTGATATGAATGGTAAAGTAGGGAATGTGAAGGTGGATGGAATAGTTGGTGAGTGGGGTGTGCCTGCTGAGATAGATGAGAATGGCAGTGCGTTAGTGGACATTTGTGCCTGGAGGAGGTTGGTGATAGCCAGTACCCTCTTCAGGCACAACATGATCCACAGGTATACATGGCGAGCGATGAGAAGGGTGGGCGGTGAACTGAATGGAAGGAAGGCAATGATTGATTATGTGTGTGTGGATGAAAGGATGCGAAGATGTGTAATGGATGCAAGAGCTTATAGAGGTTGGGGGAGTGGACTTTCTGACCACTACTTGGTGGTGGCTAGAGTCAAGATCCAAGTAAGATGGAGAAACAGAAGAAGGGAAGGACGGGAGGAAGGAGTAATTGCAAGGAGAGTGGAAAGGTGTGTGTGTGTGTGTGTGTGTGTGTGTGTGTGTGTGTGTGTGTGTATCATCCTCTAATCCTGTGTTGCCTCATGAGAAGCGTAGGAGCCCGGGGCAAGGCATGTTGGTCCTGATATTGAAGATGAGAGTGACCAGCCTCACTCATCCCTGAGTGGCATTATGTGAGCAATAGACCCCAACGACACCTTGGATATATATATATATATATATATATATATATATATATATATATATATATATATATATATATTTACCAGAATACACAACCTGTAAAAACATAAGCAGCTTCTAAAACGTGAAAATGTGTTTTACACACACACACACACACACACACACACACACACACATTGAGTTCATTCCTGGGAAACCCAGCTACTTAAAGAGTTTGCAATTTGTCCAAGTGTGTAGAACCGTAAACTAGTTGATGCCCACGTCATGCTTCCATACACTGCTGCTTCTGCTGCATACTTAACCTAAATTTTCACTTGACATCCTTCTGATGACTACATGGTAAGCAGAAACCGGAATGTGTTTTTGGTGTGGCTGTCAGCGTGTGGCATCTTATGTGACGTCATACAATTGAGCAGTGTATAAAAATGTCCCGGCACAAGGCTGGACGTCAGACAACCCTCGACAGTGTGTGGGTATGTAGCATCCAGTCTCTTGTTCATCAAATTATTGTTACGTGAAGGAATCTCTGGTACTTGTCATTACCAAGAGACTTGCAGACTTCTGTTTGTTGTAACCTATAGCCTCACGCAAAACAATTTCATACAGGTTACGCAGATATATCAGTTAATTCCTATGGCGGGTAATGCACACACACACACACACACACACACACACACACACACACACACACACACACACACACACACACACACACACACACCTTTTATAGATCACTGGCGCGAAATCACCTTCCATAGACAACTTTCCACTTAGGTCTGCTCTACACACGCCCCTTCTTTTAAGTTCTCGCACCATCCCCTCATGATCTTTAAATCTCTCTCTCTCTCTCTCTCTCTCTCTCTCTCGTGTATGTTCATATTAATATTTGGAATCTCTCCAAAAGTGTTGCGTGTGGAAAACATCCATTGCCGTGTATAATACATATTAGATCTTTATCAAGTTCATCAGTTTGCTTCCTATAATTCATTAGTCACTTCAGACATATGGATGCTGCAGCCAAAATCAGCTTGAAGTACTGACCGCCATATTGATGTTGCCATTAATGTTATGACAATATGTAACAGTTACAGACATCAAAATATAGGAGTTGACATGAGTAACGCTTACACGATGTCATGTCTAATGCACAAGGAAAGTCGAACACATATATATTCTAACTAAGAATGTCGATGTATCACGAACTCTTTATGCCAGACAATAGAGGTATGTCATGAGCATGCAGTATAACCAACCTGAGCCAGTGATCTGACGTCATGGAAAACTACCGGTGGATAGGTACCAGACACAGACACACCTATGCACTGGTCGGTATATATAGGCTGGGAAATTGGAGAGGAGGGCAAAGAAGGAGAGAAGAGGTTGAAGTAGGAGAGCCAGGTGGCTCGCCGTCACGCTACTTTACGTTACGTTACACTGTCAAGTCATAAATTTGTACAATAAAATCCCGTAAACATGAAGAATGACTGACACTCACCTCACTTAAGATCAAGGAATATTCACAGCGGGAAGGCGAGATAGACAGAGAAAGCTCCCTTTACTCTACTTGACGACTCAACATTTAACTCGCAGCGGCCCACAAACTCCACTGGTGCACCTACAGTCTCTCTCCATGTAATTTAACCCCTCGGCTATGTTCATCAATATTGGTGGCAGCGGCAAGTTCGAGCAATACAACGCCTCGAGACTTTATACTTGTGGTCCTTCGACGATCTACATTTTTATTTTTAATGCAGAAAAGAAGGAACCAAAGGCCAGGAGCCTGCAAACTTCCTTCCAAGAGAAAAATTAAAACAATACAAAAGAGCCAAATTCAAGATCCGTTCATTTCGAGATGCCTGGACACACTGCATTTGAAAGACTGCAGATCATAGAAAGTAGGAAATACATACAGAGGAAGACAGTTCCAGAGTTGACCTGTTGCATAAATGAAGGACTGGAAGTAACGGTTAACACTTGCATTAGAGAGTTGGACAGAAAAGGGATGAGAGTTTGTTGCTAGACGGGGACTACGCGCCCGTCGTAGAGGTGGAGGAATGCAAGCAGACAGTTCAGAGGAGCAGTGACCATGGAAGTAACGATAGAAACGAGATAAAGATGCAACAGTGCGGCGAAGAGACGGAGGTTAAATGGAGCAAGTAAGAGGAGGAGAGTTGATAAGACGAAAAGCCTTTGACTCCACCCTATTGAGAAGAACTGTATGTGGGGAGCCTCCCCACACATGAGAGTTGTACTCTAAACAGAGGCGAATAAAACCCGTGTACAAAGTCAACAACTGTGCAGGGGTAAAGAAGGCATAGTGTCGGCTTAGCACACCTAATCTCTTGAAAGCAGGTTTTACAAGAGATGCAATATGATCTTTCCAAGATAAGTCCCGTGTGAATGAAACTCCAAGCATTTTTTTTTTCTTATGCGAGGAAGAAGGAACCAAAGGCCATGAGCCCACAGTAACAGTTCCCTCCAAGAGAAAAACAAAATACAATAGAGAGCCAAATTCAAGATCCGATCATTTTGAGATGCCTGGACACACTGCGTTTGAAAGACTGGAGATCATAGGCAGCAGGAAATACAGACAGAGGAAGACAGTTCCAGAGTTGACCTGTTGCATAAATGAAAGACTGGGAGTAACAGTAAACTCTTGCTGCCAGACGGGTGCTACGCGCCCGTCGTAGAGATGGAGGAATGCAAGCAGGCAGTTCAGAGGAGCAGTGACCATTAAAGTAGCGATAGAAAAGAGATAAAGATGCAACAGTGCGGCGAAGAGACAGAGGTTGAAGGGAGTCAGTAAGAGGAGGAGAGTTAATGAGACGAAAAGTCTTTGACTCCACCTTATTGAGAAGAGCTGTATGTGGGGAGCCTCCCCACACATGAGAGTTGTACTCCACACAGGGGCTGATAAAACCCCTGTATAGAGTCAGCAATTGTGCAGGGGTAAAGCATGTTCAAGGATGATGCAGGATTGAGCTGGATATTATTAAACATTAGTGGGTACATTTGTGGAAGATTGTGTCAGGTTGATAGGTGTAAAAACTGAGTTTCTGATGCATTGAAAACAAGATTACTTTTACCCCAGTCAGAGATACAAGCCAAGTCAGATATTAGGTGTGCCATAGCCTCATCTCTTGTTTGTTGAAGTAACTGCTGAGATGGACGTTGCGGGAACCGAATGGAAAGGTGAAGGGTGGAATCATCAGCGTACGAGTGGATAGGGTTAGATGTACAGCTTAGAAAGTAATTGATGAATAAAAGAAAGAGAGTTGGTGATAGGACAGAGCCCTGAGGAACACGAATGTTGATAGATCTAGGAGAAGAACCATGGCCATCTACAAGAGCGGCTATAGAATGACCTGAAAGGAAGCTATAGATGAAGGCACAGATAGAAGGATAGAAGCCGAAAAAGGGTAGTTTGGAAATTAAAGATTTATGCCAGACTCGATCGAAAGCCATTGAGATGTCAAGTGCAATGGCAAAGCTTTTAACCAGTCCCAAAAGAAAGATGACCAGGAGTCTGAAAGGTAGGTGAGAAGATCGCCAGTGAAGCGCCCCTGACGGAACCCATACTCAGAAAGAAGGTTGAGATAGGAAAGATGATTTAAAAATTTTCTGTTAAGAATTGACTCGAAAACTTTTGGGACACGGGATGCTAAAGCAATTGGACGATAATTAGAGGGTTGGGAATGGTCACCCTTCTTTGGGACTGGCTGAATGAGAGCAAATTTCCAGCAAGAAGGAATGGTACAAGTTGACAGGCAAAGGCGAAAGAGTTTGACTCGGCAGGGTGTAAGCACTGAAGTACAGTTCTTGAGGACAACAAGAGGGACTCCATTACAACCAAACTCCCTATCTCTCCACGTCTATCTACAGGTACGTCATCGATATATATATATATATATATATATATATATATATATATATATATATATATATATATATATATATATATATATATATATATATATCCATCATCCAATCGTATGTTGCCCCATGAGGAGCTTTGGAGCCCGGGGCTAGGCAAGTTGGTTCCGGCATTTAAGATGAGAGTGACCAGCCTCACTTATCCCTGAGTGGCATTACGTGAGCAATGAACCCCAACCAGCCCTTGGATATAAATCCTTCACCGGCTCAATCCGATTGGAGCACCGTTATTACCCACTAAACCATCAGGCGCCCAAATTTGGCTATATGGTTACCACCCAGCGTAGTAAATGGTTTCCTGGTGTACAGGAAACAATTTCGCTTGTCATTCAGTGTAGAGTCACCCACAGGCAGAAGGAAGAGGAAAGAATGAAGGAAAGAAAGACACAAGAGGGAGTGTAAAATCACCAGTAGGCAGAAGAAAGAGGAAAGAATGAAGGAAAACAAGACAGAAGAGGATGGATGGAAAGAAGGATGGAGGAGAGGAAAGGGCAGACACCTGAGAGCAGCACTACAAGTGAGTGGATGATGAGCGCCCCCAGCTACCAGCTAATTCCTATGGCGGGAATATATATATATATATATATATATATATATATATATATATATGCACACAGTATGCTAACCCCTCGGCAACGTTCATCGATAGAGACAACATGAGTGTGATAGTGTTTCGTTACCTGCCTATTTAAGGTGTGATTTTTGAAGAAAATACCTGTTAATGAAGGGATGTAGGGCTGTTTTCATTTATAAAAACCAGCCTTTTAAGTTTAGTTTTCCAACATATCGACGATTGTATTAAACTTAGGTAAGCAGCGTACGCGTGATGGTTGTATGTAACGCTTCCATTATGAAATGTTTATTTTAAGGTGAAGAAAAATCGTCAAAAGATTGCAGGAATGAAAAAAAAAAAAAAGGCATAAGAGAAAAGGGATTAAAATAATTAGTGAAGAAAAAATATATCTTATCGAACACTGTCTTTGGCATACTAATCAGAAGTTATTCCAGATATTTTCCTCTTGGTTCGATGACGCGTTTTCCTTTATTCTGTCTCCAGATAATGTTCATCAGCTTGGGAAAGGAAATTCTAAATGGAGGGGTTAATATGAGAAGCTGATTAAAATGCATGGATTGTGGTGAGACTGAAATATTCATATCATCGTAGTGAAGTGATCAATGCAGTGTTGCCTTTGTCAGCTTTATTACATGTCCAAGTATGGATTCCTAAACCCCCCCCCCGCCATTTTTTTCAGACTTCTGCAGATAAATTACAGCGGCCGGACCAAGTATCGTTGAATATGGTACAGCGAGGACTGTGTGTGGTGGTGATGATGATGGTCCTGGCGGTGGCCGTGGGTGAGTAACAACCTTCAGTATGTCATTATTAGGACTATAATAAGTAAATTTTACCTGGACTATGCTTGGAACACAAAACTGGTGAAATTATTTAATATTCTTTTAGGCCTTCCTTTACACATTACTCCAAATAATATATACACGAATCTTCGTCTGCTTGTATGTCTCTCTCTCTCTCTCTCTCTCTCTCTCTCTCTCTCACACACACACACACACACACACACACACACACACACACACACACACACACACACACACACACACACACACACATCTGCAGCTTGATTCTGAACTCTGCCGACAAACTTTCAGGGTTATTTCCCATAAAACAATGCACCGATTGTATTCTATATGGAAATGCGAAAGACTGCAAGGCTGCTGAGACACAGGACATGAGCTTACTGTAGAATAGTGAGATCTGTCCTAGTCTGAGCCAACACAAACTGTGTACCATCCAGAACACTGGTGTGTGTTGTCTCGTTCTGCATCTACCTCGCCCGCCCACTTATTTTTTTCCCCCCATCGGGTACAGGTAGTAAGCCAGCCATTTTGGCAGGGTCGGAGCGAGTTTAGCAAGAAATGATTCGGCAACGTCGCACCTTTGCTCGAGAACAAATGAAACAGTTCGGCTAATCAAACAAAAAATTCAGCAAATAAGCCTTGTTTTGACGTCAGACTAACTAAGTCCTAACCTAATATTAACTTACAGTATCGTAATACCTTATTTCATTTGAGAGGAGGACGATGGTGCGACTTGCCGAGTATTATCTCGAGGCACTCGATGCGATGTGTCAATATGATAAGAAAAAAATCACTACCTGCCCTCCCTCAACAGCTAGTTATGCACACGTTGTGTCTAGCACGTAAGGGTCTACATTTGGACACACACACACACACACACACACACACACACACACACACGCAAAACATCCCTCTCCTTGAAGCGTCAGACACGCCTGGACTTACCAGTTGCAAATCCCGTCTTAGTGTACGTTGCCTTGGATTATCCCAGGCAGCTTTTTTTTCGGGTCTAGCCCTGTTTCCGCCTTTCCGAGTCTAGTTGACTCCTCTCGAATGCCTACTGCAACTCACCTTGTGTTCTTGGCTTGCAGTACTGTATTTAACCAATGTAGTATTGTGTATAACATAGTAACTGAACGATCAACACCTGACTACAACTGTCAGTGATGTCATGCTCAGCACCCAAACTAATTGTAGCCTGCAGTGTTCGGACATCTGACTCAGTCTTAGGCATCAACATGACAACCTGTGAACAGTGTTATAAATACTCAGTCATTTTTCAAGCAACGGTTGCCTAGGGATTTAAAAGTTTCTTGCTAACAACATAGCATCAGCACCATATCATTATTTACATGGGTCACGATATTCAGAACATGAAAACAGGTAATCCTGATGCTACTACTGTGTTGGATGTCACGGTGTAACTAGATATGTCTTTATGTACGGCGTTTAACACTGCCTGGCAACTCTGTTGGGCCAGATTTCTTTCTGATCATGTCTCCGAAATAGTCTTTGTAGGTAAAGCCTTACAGAATGAAAGAAAAGCATTCGGGAGCCGAATGCTAATCGCCCGTCAGAATATGTTGTTGGCCAAGTCCAAGATTTTGGCAATATCTTGATACCCTAAAGGTTTCATGTTGATAGCTGAAGCGGGTGATAAAAACTAGTTGACCTTTGGCAGCCATTTTGGTGACCTTGACCATGACCCCGAGTGTCCATTTTCGAACTCGTCCAAGATTTTGGCCATTTCATGATACTCTTAAGGTTTCAAGTTGACAGCTGAAGCTGTTCATGAGATATAATGGTGCTAAAGGAGGGCGATAGAAACTACCTGACCCTGGTGACCTTGACCCAGACCTCGAGTGCTCATTTTCCAACTCATCCAAGATTTAGGTCATATCTTGATACCTTGAAGGTTTCATGTTGATAGCTCAAGCCTTTCGTGAGATATAATGGGAACACACACACACACACACACACACACACACACACACACACACACACACACACACACACACACACACACACACACACACACACACACACCGATAGACACACAGAGGCTGGCAAAAACATTATCCTTTCGCCTTGGTATTTGGCGGGTGATAATAATTGATGCTTAATTTTCATCATACAAGTGATCCTCGAAGTTCTTCGGCAGAGTTCAGAATCACGCTGTATATCTGTATCTATCTATGTATATATCAGTCTATCTATATCTATCTAACTGTCCATCTATAATATGTGTGCATGTATTCATGTATGTATACAACGTATGGCAGCGCCTTAGTGGACATTTGTGCCGGGAGAGGGTTGGTGATAGCTAATACCCTCTTCAGGCACAAAATGATCCACAGGTATACATGGCGAGTGATGAGAAGGGCGGATGGTGAACTGAATGAACGGAAGGCAATGATTGATTATGTGTGTGTGGATGAAAGGATGAGAAGGTGTGTGATAGATGCAAGAGTATATAGAAGATGAGGGAGTGGACTTTCAAACCACCACTTGGTGGTGGTCAGAATCAATGTCCAAACAAAATGGAGAAATAGAAGAAGGGAAGGACAGGAGGAAGTAGTTCTTACAAGGAGGGTAGAAAAGTTGCAAGAGGATGGAAAAAAGGCAGAATATAAAAGAGAAGTGGAGGAGCGATTGGGTTAGATTAGATTGGAGCAGATGGGGGACGTGGAAGATGTGTGTAAGATATTCACGGAAGAAATCTGTGTAGCATGTGAGGTGGTGTGTGGGCTGAAGAGAACACAAAAGGGCATGCAGGGAACAGCATGGTGGGCTGAAGAGGTGAGAGAGGCTGTGGCACAAAAGAAGAAAGTATATAGTTAGTGGATGAGAAACAGGGGCGTAGAAGAAGTTGAGAGACGGAAGAGAGAGTTATATGTAGAGAGGAAGAGAGAGGTGAAAAGTTTAGTGAGAGTAAGAAGAAAGTGGATGAGGAATTTGGAAGGAATTTGAGTGTAAAGTGGAGGGAGTGTAAGAAAATGTTCTGGAAATAGGTAAAGAGAGTTAGACAGGGTACCAAAAAAGCTAGTTGGGGAGTGAAAGCTAAAAATGGTAGGTTACTAGTGGAGAAGGGAGAAAAAGTGAGCAGAGGGAGAGAACATTTCAGTGAACTGTTGAACATAGAGAACGAATTTAATGCAAGTATACAGTAAGTGGTTGGGGAATGGCTGGGAGAAAGAGGGATGTGAAAAGAGAGGAAGAAATCAGTAGGATGGAAGTTGTGGAAGCAATGAAGAAAGTTAAAATGGGGAAAGCCCCAGGAATTGATGGAGTGTGTGGTGAAATGCTGAAGCATGGGGAAGAGTTAGTAGTAGAATGGATGTGGAAGATGTGCAGATTGGCCTGGGTCGAAGGTAGAGTCCCGGAGAATTTGAAGTCAGGTATAATTGTTCCCTTGTACAAAGGAAATGGGGAAAAAGAAGTGTGTGGCAATCATAGGGGCATTTGCCTTCTTAGTGTAATAGGAAAAGTATATGGTAGGATACTTATTGACAGAGTTAGGGAAATAACAGAGGAATTGGTTGGAGAAGAATAGGGAGGTTTTAAGAATGGAAGAGGGTTGAGTAGATCAGATAGTCATTCTTAGATCCTTAGTGGAAAAATTTCTAGAGAAGGGAAAGAAGTTGTATGCAGCCTTCATGGATGTGGAGAAACCATATGACAAGGTGGATAGGCAAGGATTGTGGAAATTGTTAAGCATATATGAAGTAAATGGGAAGTTGTTGAATGGCGTGAAGTGTATGTATGAGGGTGCCAAGGCTGCAGTGCATGTGGATGGTGAGCTGAGTGAATTTTTCTATCTGAAGGTTGGATTGAAACAAGGATGTGTCATGTCTCCATGGTTGTTCAATCTGTATATGGATGGGGTTATAAAAGTGCTACAAGGTAGGGCAGTGGATGTTGGAGTGGCCCTAGTGAGAGAGGACAGTGTTTGGAAACTCCCTGTACTGTTGTTTGCAGATGATACTGTGTTGTTAAGTGAAGACGAAGGGGAGCTGCAAGGCTTGGTAGATGAGTTTGGGAGAGTGTGTAAAAAACGGAATCTAAAGGTGAATGTAGGGAAGAGTACAATTATGGTCGTCGAGAGAAGTGAAGTTAGTGAATGTACAGTGAGATTGGATGGGGAGGAAATGGGGAATGTGAGTGCATTTAAGTACTTGGGTAGTGCGATGAGTAAGGATGGAAGTTTAGAGGGTGAAGTGCTTGAAAGGGTGTAACAGGGAAGAAAGGTTGCTGGCTCCATGAAAGCAGTGATAAGAAACAGGGAAGTGAGCATGGAAGTGAAAAAGCTACTATATGACAGTATTGTTATACCAACTCTAACGTATGGATGTGAAGCTTGGACGTTGTTGGAGGGACAGAAGTCAAGAGTGAGTGCAGTGGAAATGAGTTATTTGAGAGGAACATGCGGAGTCACATGGAGAGACAGGCTGACAAATGAGGAAGTGAAGGAGCGGTGTGGTGTGGATATGGATGTGATAGGAAGCGTTAGGAGAAACACATTAAGGTTGTTTGGAGATGTGGAGAGGATGGAGAGTGTGAGACTGATGAAGA
Source organism: Coenobita brevimanus (assembly GCF_032717465.1). NCBI lineage: Eukaryota > Metazoa > Arthropoda > Malacostraca > Decapoda > Coenobitidae > Coenobita > Coenobita brevimanus. Next base: position 21,236,711 of record NC_137013.1, on the reverse strand, counting down.
GAGTGTATATGAGTGAGGTGGAGGTAGGAGGAGAGAGGGGGAGGCCGAGGATGACATGGGGAGATGGAGTGGAGAGGTATATGAGAGAGGGTGGTGTGAGCTGGGAGCAGGGCAGTGAAATGGCGGGAGACAGGGCGACATGGAGGCGATTTGTTTGTGGCCACCCCTTACGGGATTAAGGCGTCTGGCAATAGATAGATAGATAGACAGATAGATTTCACATAAAGCACGACTACTTCCAGGTGACTCTAAAACGAGTGACAAGCCGATTGGTTTGGTGTAATCCGGTAAACCATTACTACTGGGAATTGTAACCGTACATTCCAAAATATGCCTGGTGGTTTAGTGACTAAAAGAGCTCCAGTTGGATATGGCCCACAAGGGTTTTATACCTGAGAGATAGCGGGGTTTATTTCTCTCATGATACCTCCGACATTCGTTTTCTCTCTCTCTCTCTCTCTCTCAATGGAAGTATTCCACACTCTTAGTGAACCATCTTTCCTATGTAAGTGCGAATTTTATAAAAACATATCCACACACACCGAGCTATTACAGTGTAGGTGGAAGTGAATTTAAGCTCATCCAGTCACGATGGTTGACATGGTGTGTATATATTAACGAGAAGTTGTAATAACAAATAAATAGCCAAGTTACTGATACGCCCTGCATATCCAGTGTATGCCTTATTACTCAGTTTCTCATATTTATCGTCCGCCTTTACAAGGTAGAGTGGTAATGTTTTTGTCCGCGTCTGTGTGTGTGTGTGTGTGTGTGTGTGTGTGTGTGTGTGTGTGTGTGTGTGTAACTGTCCCCGTTCTATCTCATGAACGGTTTGAACTATTAACATGAAACCTTCAGGGTATCAAGCTATTACCAAAATCTTGGATAAGTTCGAAAACGGGCACTTGGGGTCAAGGTCAAGGTCACCAAAATGGCTACCTAGTGCTTTTCATTTTATTTATACACTTTCTTCATTGCTCTTGTTGCTTCTTCCTTCATATTCCTCGCTAGTTATTCACACTTCTTCATTAAATTTAATTTTTCTACCGCGTCCTTTATCGTTCGTTTTCGGTACTCATAGTTCATTAAAATTGTTTCTCAATCTTTCATAGTTCTTTGTTGTTCGTAGTTCATCATAAAGCTTGCCTCTAACTTCTGTGTTATTCACATTTATTCATAAGCCTTGCTCTTCAGTCTATCATTATGGTTCTCAGTTATTCATAGTTCATAGTACTTGTTCCTCGGCTTATCATACCCCTTCTTATTTACTCCTAATTTTTTCTTTCCCAGTCTTTAATAGTCGTTCTTGCCACTCACTTAGTTGCTCTCGTGACCCAGGTAACTTACAGTCATACCACTTGACTTGTTCTCATCACATGCCACAGGCACCCAAGTTGCTTACATCCTCACCACCTGACTGGATTTCCCCTCCAAAGGCCACAGGTACCCAGGTAGTCTTTGTGTTCCCACGACCTTATGCGTTCCTGTACAGGCCGCGTACTCAGCCTTACACAGTCATTCTAAGTCTTTCTTTGCATTTCTTAGTTCTCCCCTCCCCTCCCCTCCCCAGGCCACAGATTCTCCATTAACTTCCAGTATATCAGCGTCTTCTGATGTGCCCTCTCTCCTCTCCTCTGGGGCACAGGTACCCGGGTTGTTTATATTAACACAGCTTGACATGCCCCCTCCATCCCTTCCCTGGCCACAGGTACCCGGGTAATTTGCAGAATATCAACACAAGCTGACGTTCCCCTTCCTTCATCTCCACCAGACCACAGGTATCTGGGTAGTTTATATCAACAAAACCTGACTTGCATCCCCTCCTCCCCCAGGCCACAGGCATCCATTGTGTACCGACGTGAGTTGCCCAGAGATCTTCGACCCCGTGTGTGGCAGCGACGGCGTCACCTACGACAACGACTGTTACTTCAATATCGCCAGCTGTAAAAATCCCCTTCTCAGGCTCGTACACCAGGGAAAGTGCAAACGTGAGTTGCTCTATTGAATACGACAGTTTTCTCAGCTTCTTCGTTATGATAAAGTACAGTATTCATTAACGCTGATGAACCTTCACATTGTTGCCCTGTGTACACTGGGTGGAGGGAAAACATCTGCGACATCCTCTCAGCAGGCCAACTTTCTCAATTTTCTCAGCTCTTTGCGGTTCAGAAAGACTTTGGTCCGATCGATGTGAGTCTCAGTTTACCGCAAGGTGGTGCTAGTTCCCTTCACGGTGTATGTGTTGTACTGTACTTGTAGGACAGCCCCACAGAAGCAGTCGCATACCTGTGGTCGACGGGTCTTCTTTGCCAAAACGATTGGGTTAAGCAACAGTAACAACAACATCAACAACAGCAGTGTTTATCAATTCTGCGAAGCAGGCTGATGTTCAGCCCTAACTCACCAAATAAAAAATTCTCAGAACCAGAAGGGAACAAAAGAATTAGGGGGATGAATGCTAAAAACCCGCCACAAGCTACCTAGACATCATACTTGAAGAAAATATCTACCCGTTCCTGAGATACTCCCCAAAATGCAATTCGATATATGGCGGCTGGCATTCAGTCGTCTTTGACTAAATCCTCACCATAAGTTAATCGCTTCTGCCCATCCACATAGTTGCCATTTCCTGAGGGCTTAGTGAAAATTTGTCCAAAACTTCCCGAGGTTTTTTGGGAACACACACACACACACACACACACACACACACACACACACACACACACACACACACGCCGACAAATAATATATCGCTTCGCCTTACTAAAGGCGGCGACAAGACACGAAACTCTTGATAAATTTTGCGGACGTTGCCACCCACACTTCTATCCATTGCTGAGATATTGGCCAAAATGTAATTTGATACGGCACATGGCGGCTGGCATTCGGTCGTAATTGATCAAATCCGCACCAGAAGTTAACCACTTCTGCCCATCCACATACTGTAGTTCCTACTTCCTGAAGGTTTGATGAAAATTCGTCCACAACTTTCCGATATGTTTTGGGAATACACACACACACACACACACACACACACACACACACACACATACACACACACACACACACACACACACACACACACACACACACACACACACACACACACACACACACACACACACACACAGAAAAAAAAAGCGATATCCCCTCGCTTTTGCTGAAAGAGGACGGTAAATATTGAAAGAAGGGCATTTATAGGTTTGATATCTCAGCACATGCTGTACAGTGGACTCACATCCATAATGTGATATTGAGAAGCGTGACTCCCCAGTGATTATTGGAGGGTCAGTCCCTTTCCCAATATAAAAACAATTAGAAAGAGGGGAAAGCTTTGAATGAAACTTCCTAGGTGAGTTCGTCCAGTTACTCCGAAGGTCTTTCATTATTGTGCAGTTTTGTAATCATGATTTTTAGGAAGGGTTAGCCCCTTCACTAAATTAAACATTCTCGGGCATAGTGAAAGGAGGGCAGATATGGCTGTTATCTTAGTATGTGTTGTACAGTGGACTCTCTTTCGCAATGCGATGTTTGGGTACCGTGACCCCCAGCGATTCTAGGAGGGTCACCTCCCTCACAAAAACCAAAGTGATCAGAAATAGGGAAGAGTGAACACATAGAATTAAACGAACTCGACATATATTTCATAGGATTTGGTATGCAGTTTCCATGTTTAGTTTCCATGTTTTCTCTGAATGCATAGAAAAAGAAGTCTACTTTATTGCTTTTGTCTCGCTACATGCAGATTATCGTAATCAGCTTAGAATTGTTTTTGAAAGCGATGGTTTGAATATACCTTCCGTACGAGTAAACCCCTTTTCGATCATATGTATGTATGCATGAATGTATGTATGTATGTATGGACAGATATAGATAAATGGACAGATAGATGTGTGTGTGTGTGTGTGTGTGTGTGTGTGTGTGTGTGTGTGTGTGTGTGTGTGTGTTTGCTGAAGTACATGAACATAGCTGCAGAGGGTACAGGGCAGTGGCTGTGAAACTTTAAAAACGAGTACAGTATGTATGGAGAGTGTTTATGAAGCAGGCATACTGCTATAGACAGAGGGACTTCGTAATTTTCGTTTGTCTCTTTCCATGATCGAGCATTATCTATTGAGATCGAACTGTATACAAAAGGAATTTTAATCCTTATGATCATAAGCAAAGTGAGGCTATAAGTTAAGACAATCGTTCAGGTTATTTGAGAATAGAGTCTGAAATATGGACTTTTAAGTGTATTGCATTGAATCTGAAAGTAATTCATTAATCATATTCTCATTTGTGGCTTCGTTGTTCTTCCTGCTGCAGCTACTCAGAACTGCCCTGACGTGTGCCCCCTGTTGTACGATCCAGTGTGTGGCACTGATGGAAAGACTTACAGCAACAGCTGCTTCCTCGGCATTGCCTCGTGTAACGATCCATCCATCAAGCTTCGTCACCGAGGGGAGTGTAAAAGTAAGTTTGTTCTTTAGGTTTTCTTATGTTTAGATGAATTATCAATTGGTATGCATGGTCTGTCTGAGTAATCATAAGGAGATTTAGTTCTGCAATGAGTGAGGAATATATGATATATATTTAGTTCATACAGTGCCAATTAAGGATAAAAAATCAAGAGAAAGATAGAAATTTTGGAAAGAAGTTTGATTAAACAGACTAATGGAAGAAAGGTGTAATGCATCCCTAACCTAAATTTCTGGTAGGAAACCAGGATTTCTAACAAATCATTTGGAACGTAAGCTTGAGAATGACCAGAGAGAAATGGAGAGGATACTATACTTTCTTTTTTGAGAACGAAGAAAAGAACCAAAGCCCAGTAGCCCGCAAACCATTCCTTCCAAGAAAAAAACAAAAAAAACAAAAGAAGGCCAAATTAAAGATCCGTTGATTTCGAGATGCCTGGACACACTGCGTTTGAATGACCAGAGATCATAGGAAGTTGGAAATACAGACAGAGAGACACTTCCAGAGCTGACCTGCTGCAAAAATGAAGGACTGGGAGTAACGGTTAACTCTTGCATTAGATTGGACAGAAAAGGGATAAGAGTTTGTCGCCAGACGGGTGCTACGCACCCGTCGTAGAGGTGAAGGGATGCAAGCAGACAGTTCAGAGAAGCAGTGACCATTGAAGCAGTGACAGAAAAGAGATAAAGATGCAACAGAGCGGCGAAGAGACAGAGGTTGAAGGGAGCCAGTAAGAGGAGGAGAGTTCCATCCATCCATCCATCATCCAATCCTGCATTGCCTCATGAAGAGCGTAGGATTCCGGGGCTAGGCAATTGGTCCCGACATTTAAGATAAGAGTGATGAGTTAATGAGACGAGAAGCCATTGACTCCACTCTATCGAGAAGAGCTGTATTTGGGGAGTCTCCCCGCACATGAGAGTTGTACTCTATAAAGGGGCGAATAATACCCGTGTATACAGTCAACAACTGCGCAGGGTAAAGAAGGTACGGTGTTGGGTTAGCACACCTATCTCTTGGAAGCAGATTTTACAAGAGATATAATATGATCTTTCCAAGATAAGTCCCGAATGAGTAAAACCCTAAGCATGTTCAGAGATGATGCAAGATTGAGCTGTGTATTATTAAACATTAGTGGGTACTCCTGTGGAAGACTGTGTCCGGTTGATAGGTGTAATAACTGAGTCTTTGATGCATTAAAAACAAGATTATTTTTACCCCAGTCAGAGATACGAGCCAAGTCAGACATTAGGTGTGCCATAGCCTCATCCCTTGTTTTTGAAGTTACTGCTGAGATGGGCGTTGCGGGAACCAAATGGAAAGGTGAAGGGTGGAATCATTAGCGTATGAGTGGATAGGGTTAGATGTACAGCTTAGAAGGTCATTGATGAATAAAAGGATGAGAGCTGGTGATAGGACAGAGCCCTGAGGAACACCACTGTTGATAGATCCAGGAGAAGAACGATGGCCGTCCACAATAGCGGCTATGGAACGAGCAGAAAGGAAGCTATAGATGAAGGCACAGATAGAAGAATAGAAATCATAAGAGGGCAGTTTGAAAATTAAAGATTTATGCCAGACTCGATAGAAATGCTTTGTGATGTCAAGTGCAATGGCAAAGCTTTCGCCAAAGTCCCGAAAGAAGGATGACCAGGAGTCTGAAAGGTAGGTGAGAAAATTGCCAGTGGAGCGTCCCCGATGGAACCTATACTGATGATCAGAAAGAAGGTTGTGATAGGAAAGATGCTTTAAAATTTTTCTATTAAGAATAGACTTGAAAACTTTCGAGACACAGGATGTTAAAGCAATTGGACGATAGTTAGAGGGTTGGGAATGGTCACCCATCTTTGGGAGTGACTGAATGAAAGCAAACTTCCAGCAAGAAGGAAAGGTACAAGTTGAAAGGCAAAGGCAAAAGAGTTTACCTAGGCAAGGTGTAAGCACAGAAGCACAGTTCTTGAGGACCACAGGAGGAACTCCATCAGGCCCATATGCCTTGTTAGTATTAAGGCCAGTAATGGCAGAAAATACATCAGCTGAAGAGATTTTATTGTCAGCCATAAGGAAGTCGGAGGGGGGAAGTGATGGAGAAACAGCTCTGGAATCGTCTAAGGTGGAACTGGAGGAGAAAGTCTGAGTGAAGAGATCTGCTTCATCAGTAGAAGAAATAGCTACAGAGCCATAAAAGTAGAAAAGAGGAGGGAAGGATGATGAAGTAAAGTTGTTAGAAATGTTTTTGGAAAGGTGCCAGAAGGAGCGGGAAGAAATCGAGTTGGAGAGTTGAGAGCATTTACTGTAGTATGGATGAAATTATTTTTAGCAAAGCGAAGAACTGCCTTACCATGATTCTGGGCAGAAACATAAACAAGATATGATTCAGGGATGGGTTGGCTCTGGTACCTTTTATAGGCTCTCACCTTGTTGCAGACAGCATATACACAACATACACCTTTGGCTTTGAAATGAGTATAAAGAAAGTAGGAGGAAAAAGAAAAGGGTTTGCTGTCAGATGCCTCAGACAGCTGAGTCTCTGTCAGGAAGTGATGGCGAGGTTTAGAGGAGAAGAGGTGGTGCTCGAGAGAGAGATAGTTTTTTTTTTTTCTTTTTTTATGCGAGGAAGAAGGAACCAAAGGCCACAAGCCCGCAGTAACAGTTCCCTCCAAGAGAAAAACAAAACACAACAGAGAGCCAAATTCAAGATCCGATCATTTTAAGATGCCTGGACACACTACGTTTGAAAGACTGGAGATCATAGGCAGCAGGAAATACAGACAGAAGGAGACAGTTCCAGAGCTGACCTGTTGCATAAATGAAAGACTGGGAGTAACGGTTAACTCTTGCATTAGAGAGTTGGACAGAAAAGGGATGAGAGTTTGCTGCCAGACGGGTGCTACGCGCCCGTCGTAGAGGTGGAGGAATGCAAGCAGACAGTTCAGAGGAGCAGTGACCATTAAAGTAGCGATAGAAAAGAGATAAAGATGCAACAGTGCGGCGAAGAGACAGAGGTTGAAGGGAGTCAGTAAGAGGAGGAGAGTTAATGAGACGAAAAGCCTTTGACTCCACCCTATTGAGAAGAGCTGTATGTGGGGAGCCTCCCCAGACATGAGAGTTGTACTCCACACAAGGGCGGATAAAACCCCTGTATAGAGTCAACAATTGTGCGGGGGTAAAGAAAGAGCGGAGTCGGCTTAGCACACCCAATCTCTTGGAAGCAGATTTTACAAGAGATGTAATATGATCTTTCCAAGATAAGTCCCGAGTAAATGAAACCCCAAGCATGTTCAAGGATGATGCAGGATTAAGCTGAATATTATTAAACATTAGTGGGTATACCTGTGGAAGATTTTGTCGGGTTGATAGGTGTAAGAACTGAGTCTTAGATGCATTAAAGACAACCATATTATTTTTACCCCAGTCAGAGATATGAGCCAAGTCAGACATTAGGTGTGCCATAGCCTCATCCCTTGTTTCTTGAAGTAACTGTTGAGATGGGCGTTGCGGGAACCGAATGGAAAGGTGAAGGGTGGAGTCATCAGCGTATGAGTGGATAGGGTTAGATGTACAGTTTAGAAGATCATTGATGAATAAAAGGAAGAGAGTTGGTGATAGGACAGAGCCCTGAGGAACACCACTCTTGATAGATCTAGGAGAAGAACGATGGCCGTCTACAGCAGCGGCTATAGAACGACCAGAAAGGAAGCTAGCGATGAAGGCACAGATAGAAGGATAGAAACCGTAGGAGGGCAGTTTGGAAATTAAAGATTTATGTCAGACTCGATCGAAAGCCTTTGAGATGTCAAGTGCAATGGCAAAGCTTTCGCCAAAGTCCCGAAAGGAGGATGACCAGGAGTCTGAAAGGTAGGTGAGAAGATCGCCAGTGGAGCGTCCCTGACGGAACCCATACTGACGATCGTAAAGAAGGTTGTGATAGGAAAGATGCCTTAAAATTTTTCTATTAAGAATTGACTTGAAAACTTTTGAAATACAGGACGTTAAAGCAATTGGACGATAGTTGGAGGGTTGGGAGTGGTCACCCTTCTTTGGGACTGGCTGAATGAGAGCAAACTTCCAGTAAGAAGGAAGGGTACAAGTTGACAGACAAAGGCGAAAGAGTTTGCCTAGGCAGGGTGTAAGCACAGAAGCACAGTTCTTGAGAACAACAGGAGGGACCCCATCAGGCCCATATGCCTTGTTAGTACTGAGGCCAGTGATGGCAGAAAATACATCAACTGAAGAAATTTTAATGTCAGCCATGAGGAAGTCAGAGGGGGGAAGTGACGGAGGAACAGCACCGGAATCGTCTAAGGTGGAATTGGAGGAGAAAGTCTGTGCAAAGAGATCTGCTTTATCAGCAGAAGAAATAGCTACAGAACCATCAGAGCAGAAAAGAGGAGGGAAGGATGATGAGGTAAAGTTGTCAGAAAGATTTTTGGCAAGGTGCCGGAAGGAGCGGGAAGAATTCGAGTTGGAGAGTTGAGAGCATTTAGTATGGATGAAATTATTTTTAGTGGAGCGAAGAAAAGACTTAGCACGATTCCGGGCAGAAACGTAAAGATGATGTGATTCAGGGGTGGGTTGGCTCCGGTACCTTTTGTAGGCCTTCTCCTTGTTGGGGACAGCATTAGAACAAGCGTGATTAAACCAAGGAATGTATGCTTCCATGTATGCTTCCATGCCCGAGAGAATAACCTCCATAATGCGCAAGGCACACTCAGATGGCTCACGGCCATGGAAGCAATAATCATTCCAGGGAAAATCAAAGAAGTACTGCCTGAGGGCCTTCCAGTCTGCTGCTCCAAAATGCCACAGACGACGTTTCTCTGGAGGGTCCACAGGCCGTACCGGAGTGATAGGACAGGTTAAGGTAATAAGGTTGTGATCGGAGGAGCCCAACGGAGAGAAAAGATTAACAGAGTAAGCAGAAGGATTAGTTGTGAGGAAGAGGTCAAGTATGTTGGAGCTCTCTCCAAGGCGGTCAGGGATACGGGTAGGGTGCTGTACAAGCTGCTCTAGGTCATTAAGGATAGAAAAGATGTAGGCTTGTTCACCAGGTGGTTCCGTGAAAGGAGAGGAGAGCCAAAGGTGGTGGTGAACATTGAAATCTCCAAGAATGGAGATTTCAGAGAAAGGAGAAATGGACAGAATGTGTTCCATCGTAGAAGTAAGATAGTCAAAGAATTTTTGATAGTCAGTAGAATTAGGGGATAAGTAAACAGCACAGATATATTTAGTCAGAGAATGACAGGAAAGCCGAAGCCAGAGCGTGGAGAATTCAGAAGAATCAAGTTCAGGAACACGAGAGCAAGATAAGTTGTTGCGTATGTATACACAACAGCCACCTTTGGCTTTGAAATGAGTATAGAGAAAGTAGGAGGATACAGAAAAGGGTTTGCTGTCAGTTGCCTCAGACAGCTGAGTCTCCGTTAGAAAAAGAAGGTGAGGTTTAGAGGAGGAGAGGTGGTGCTCAACAGAGCGAAAGTTAGATGAAAGGCCGCGAATGTTGCAGAAATGAAGAAGAAGAGAGTCAGACAGTGGTTCCAGGCACCTCGAGTCGTCACCGGGAGAGGGGCAGATGGCGGGGGCATTTATGGTCCCCCTCCCGGGGACTCCGAGGCTGGGTGAATTGACGCCATTTTTGGTGAATTTTGAATAGGAAGTGTAGTGTGTACTGTGCATGTAGTTTGGTGCAGATAGTTAGAGAAATTTGTACTGGAGAGCATGCTGGCCTACTCTCTGTGTAACTGAGACACTGAAAAAGTTCAGCAAAGGGGGATGGTCAGGAACTAGTTCTGAGGGCTGATGAAACGGGAGCTCCAGCACTCCCTGTCATCAGCTTTCCATCCACCTCGGGAGTACTGCCCTGCTCGACTGGTGCTACAGTCTACTCCTCAGGAAAGGCCGTGAATGTTGCAGGAATGAAGAAATGAGTCAGACAATGGTTCCAGGCATCTTGTTGAGTCGTCACCGGGAGAGGGGCGGATGGGGGCATTTATGGTCCCCTCCTCCCCGGGGACTCTGAGGCCTGGTTATTGTGTGCCAGTTTTTTTTTTTTTTTTTTTTTTGAAAAGGAAGTGTAGTGCTTACTGTGCATGCAGATTGGCGTTGACAGTTAGAGAACCTTGTATTGGAGAGCATGCTGGCCTACTCTCTGTGTTACTGAAACACTTTCAAAAATTCGGCAAAAGGGGATGGTCAGGAACTAGTCTGGAGGGCTGATGAAGCGGTAGCTCTAGCTCTCCCTGTCGTCAGCTTTCCATCCACCTTGGAAGTACTCCCCTGCTCGACTGGTCCTACAGTCTACTCCTCTTGCTGTAGCCTGGCTCAGAGTTTCCCTTTTCAGCATAATTTCACGAACCTTTGTGGCCGGGAAGACAATGCCACACTTCATCATTTCAATTGCACTACTTTGAATTGCGTCAGGATAATCGTTGTGTTAATCTCACTTTGCATCTCAACAGTGAAGCAGAAGGTGATGGTACTTTAAGGCCACGTTAGAGAAAAAATAAAGTACGTAGCCCATAACGCGATTAAACACTTTATGAAAGAAGATAATTCAGACATCAATAAAAGCAGGAAGTGTTGTCAATTATTAGCTTTCAGGAAATGAAATAGTAGAATCGTCCTCTAAAGGTAACGGTGTTGCAGACCTGAGAAAGAAGGAAAGAAAAACAGGCAAAGACTCAGGTCGAGAATGAAATCCATAATCACGATAAATAGAGATGAACAATTTAGTATTTAATATGTTAGAGTGGTGAAAGACTGGACAAACCTTTGTAGAATAGGTCGATGATGCTGAGTCAGCAATCGGTACCCCGAATGAATGAATGAATAAATGAAAATGTGACATGGCAGCGCAACAGCAGAGGTCATATGCCGTCGAACACAAACATTAAAAGGAAGTAATAAAATAAATGAATAAATAAATAAATAAAATGATGCATAAAACAAAACGACAAAATCAAAGAAACAACCAAAACTAAAACGTGGTGCAAAGATTGAGGTTAAACGAGAACAGTATAAAACACAAACTAAAATATGGTAAAGTCCTACAGTTTGTGTAGAAGGCCGGAGCTTAACACAAAGGAGAAGGTGCCTCCTCCCATAGCACATGCCTCTTCCCCAAGTACCGAAGAGAGAAGATAAGGTCCGTTGTTGGCTCGGCACCCGGAAAGGTACTGCCAACGAAGATCCTCAAGACTTGGGCATTCCAAAAGAAGATGCTGCACAGTCAAAGGAACCAGACAGTCATCACAATAGGGAGGGGGCACCTTCTCCAATAAAAAACCATGAGTCAGCCTAGTGTGGCCAATCCGGAGACGGGCCAAAGCTGTTTCCCACTGTCGGGATTGTCCCACATACCCTCCATCGCCCAGGTTCTGATGAATGCTGGGGAGTTTGTTCGCCCCTACTGCATCCCACCTTCTCTGCCAACAGAGACGGACAGCTTCTATAGTGCTTGTACATAAATCCTCAGATGGGACACGGTAATGGGGAGAGGAAGGGCGAGAGGCAGCAGCTCTCACCACAGAGTCAGCACGCTCATTCCCTACGACCCGCACATGAGCAGGGACCCAACACATCTGTATAGAAAATCTGCGTCTGTGTAAGAAGAAGAGCCACTCCAAGATAGACAGGACTAGAGGGTGTGATGAGAAGCCACAAGACAAAGCTTGCAAGGCACTGGCTGAGTCACTAAAAATAGTTAAAGAAGCAGGGGGGAAACTAAAAATCAACTCAACTGCAACTAAAATAGCTGTAAGTTCAGCAGTAAAAACAGAGGCGGAAGGAGGAAGACTCCCACCACGGCTAAAATCATGAAAAACTACACCAAAGCCTGTCCCAACGTGGGACTTGGAACCATCAGTATATACAGAGATCGAGTCACTGTGGGCAGAGGCAAGTTCTAAAAAATAAGACAGAGCTACGTGTGTGGAAAGAGAGGCCTTCCTCTCAGGGAAGTAATCACATGGCCGTACTTCTGGGAGGAGCCAGGGAGCTACTCGGGGAACACGCACAGGGCAAACAGGAAAAGGCTGAACACCTAACTCCTTCATGGCAGCCCTCACTCTGTACCGAAACGGTTGTGGATAGTGAGGGTGGGTGTTATAAAAGGGGAAAAGAGCGACCTCGGCGACAGCCATACAACTTGGTGAGGAAGGTAGACGGTGAAGGTGGTGCCAACACTGCAGCAGTAAGGACTGGCGACGGAGATCTAGTGGCGTTTCATTCACGTCTACTAATAGACTAGGAATTGGGGAAGACCGGAAAGCTCCAGTTGACAGACGGATCCCAGGGTGATGGATTGAACTGAGAGGCTGCAGCCATGCCTCAGTAGCAGAAGAGTATACCTCACACCCATAGTCCAATTTGCTCCGTACCAAGGCTTGGTAAAGGTAGAGCAGGGTGGCTCTATCAGAGCCCCAAGACAGGTGAGATAGAGTCCATAGGAGAGACAGGGCATGGTGGTAGGATAAACATAATGCACGGATGTGGGGAACCCACGTCAGTCGTCTGTCAAAAACAAGACCGAGAAATCTTGCTTCATCCACACATCGGACCCTGTGGCCATGTAACTTGAGATTGGGGTCGGGGTGGACACCTCTCAAGCGTGAGAAATGTAAGGCCACTGTTTTTGTTGGGGAGAAACGGAAACCATGCATTGTGGCCCAATGAGATACGTGGTCTAAGGTAAGCTGCATGCGATGTTCAGCCATTGGCATCCGGAAGGCAGCATACCATATAGCTAAATCATCGACATACAGTGAGGCAGACACCCCCTCTGGAATAGAGGACAGAATACCATCTAATGCCATAGCAAAAAGGATCGTGCTAAGGACACTTCCTTGAGGCACGCCTTCTCCCTGAGGGTATGGAGGAGACAGAGTATCACCAATTCGAACCCTGAATGAACGGTCACGCAGAAAGTCTAATATAAATAGGGGCAGCCGACCACGTAAACCTAAAGAATGAGCTGCTTGATGATACCAAACAGCCATGTAGTATCATATGCCTTTTCTAAGTCAAAGAAGACGCACACCAGATGCTGCTTCCTGGCAAAAGCATCACATGCTGCAGCCTCTAGGTGGACAAGTGCATCTGTCGTCGAACGATATTTGCGAAAACCAGACTGACATTGAGAGAGACAGTCATTCCTTTCGAGGAAATACATTAAGCATGAATTGACCATCTTTTCAAACAGTTTACACAAGCATGATGTAAGGGGAATTGGTCGATATTCTAGAGGACTGGATCCTGTCTTCCCTGGCTTCTTGAATGGCAGGACAACACCTTCGCATCAAGAGGTAGGAAGAGAAGAGTCTCTCCAGATTATATTAAAAAACTTCAGGAGAAAAGACAGTGCATCATCACCCAGGTGCCGAAGCACTGCATAGGGAATATCATCTGACCCTGGAGAGGTGTCATGACAAAGGGAAAGAGCAGATTGGAGTTCATGGGAAGAGAAAGGGAGGTTGTAAGACCCCTTTCCCGGAATGGAAGTTCAATACCCTAGCCTTTTCTACATCCCTGTGTCTGGCAAAAACTAGAGTGCTAGCATCTCTACGGCTGACTGCTGCAAAGGCAGAAGCAAAAATATCGGCCACAGCTGCAGGGTCACCAACAGGCTCACCATATGACAGCAGCACAGGGGACCTGCCTTGCGGGAATTTTCCTAAAATCTTTTGTACCCTCTTCCACACCTGAGACACTGGTGTCTTAGAGTTTACGGAAGACACAGAAGGCATCAAAGAGTCTCGTTGGGCTTGTTTGAGGACCCAGCATGCCCTAGCATATGCCCTCCTGAATTCGACAAGATAATGCTCTGTTTTGTATCGACGATAATGTGAAAATGCTGTCTTTTTGGCACGTACAGCAATACTACAATCCTCATTCCACCATGGGACAGGGCAATGGTTATATGTGCCAGAGGTTCTTGGAACAGCGTGGAGGGCAGCAGAATGGATAATAGACATAAAGAACGAAACAGCTTCATCTATATGTGGAAAGTCTTCTATGGAAACACCAATAGAAGTCAAGGAAGAAAAAAGGGACCAGTCCGCCTTATCTAACCTCCACCTTGGGAGACGGGAACAAGGACTAGATATTGCTGCAGTAAGGAGGATAGGAAAGTGATCACTCCCATGCAGATCCCTCAGAACCTCCCAGGTGAAATCCAGGAGACAGTCAGGAGAACAGATAGAGAGGTCAATTGTGGTAAATGTATTCGTCTGAGGATGAAAATGCGTAAACTCGCCAGTATTCAGCAGGGAGAGATCCTCGTCCTCCAATAAGGATGCCAATAAATGTCCACATTGGTTTATTAGACAGTCACCCCACAAAGGGTGGCGACCGTTAAAGTCCCCCAGGAAGAGAAAGGGCTTAGGTAATTGTGTGAGGAAGTCTTCAAGGTCTGCTTTACTAACTACTGCGCTGGGTGGTAAATAAATGCAACAGACAGTATATTAGCGGAGGGCATACAACCGCACAGCAACACACTGATCAGACTGGAGGTGAACCTGTTGATGGGGGACATTAGCCCTCACCAAAACAGCACCATGTCCAACAGGATCCTGGGTTGGAGCTGAGTAAAAGGCATCATACCCAGGTGGTGCATGAGGAGTGGCAAGCCCTACAAGAGTTTCCTGGAGACACACACACAAAGGGGAATAAGCCAGGAGGGTCCCAATTACCACGCAGCCCTCGACAATTCCATTGTAATATACTGGGTGAGAATGCCATGGTACCCACAGTGAAGGAAGAATCAGGTTGAGGGGGGAGACAACCTTGCCCTCGGCAAGCAACCAGATTTAGATTGTTGCTTAGAACTGCCCTTAGAAAGGGACTGCCTGGCACCGTTATGGTGTACAGTGTGCCACCCAGCTGAAGATAACCTGGAGGAAGAAGAAGAGGGCCAGACGATGGTTTTCTTCTTTGGCGGGGCAAGAGATGGTTTGGCAGGTGGACTGCAAACTGCCCTAGCAGGAATAGGGCAGGCAGTGCCACCACGAGAAGGAGCACAATCAGTAGCGCGTCCCACAGTACTGGAATCCTGAGAGGGCAAGGCCTCATGCAGCTGAGCAGGTGCATCAACTACCTGAGGACTACCACTATCTGGCGGTGGCTGAGTCATCAGCGAGATGCCATCCCCAGCCTGCACTTGCCCTGACCCCTGAGCATCCCGAGCGGGAGTAGTGGGCTCCACTGCAGAGATCTTTGGTAGCATCGCTTCGCTCTCTGAGCACTCTGAGGAGCCACGGCGATGCTTACCTTGCACAGCAAGGACATCGGGAGTTTTGAATGTGTCAAAGCAAGGTGTAGCATTGACATGGGTGTTTGTCACAGGAGGAACTGGAGGAACTGGGATGGGGGAGGCACTCCCAGATACTGGAAGCACCACCACAGAAGGGACACCCCCAGAGATAGGGGGCACCTCCCCGGAAGAAGCACAGCTGCTTCCAGGCTGCACTCCCTCGGTGGAACCCCCCGGCCGGGAAGGCCGGGAAGTAGAACCCCGAGAATTTGATGGGGCATTGTGTGATGGCAGGTGCACCTGCTGAGTAGCCTTAGGGCGAGACAACGCAGCAGCAAAGGTAACTCCAGGGCGAATGAACAGCTCCCTAACCCTGGCCTTTGCCTCGGAAAAGGAAATTTTCTCCTTTGTTCGGACAGAAATAATCTCATATTCATACTTGTATACTTCGCAATCCCTTGAGGAGGCTGCATGTGCTCCTCCACAGTTCAAACATTTAGGGGGTTGAGAACAATCATCCATACCATGAGAAATTCCACCACAATTTCCACAGACCTCAGGAAGGCCAGACGCTTCCTGCCTGCAAGAACGGCTGACATGACCAAATCTTTGACAATAATAGCATCTTCTAGGTCGGGGAACATAAGGTTTAACCTTTAGCTTCCACCACACAGCAGTGATAACCTCCGGCAAGGTAAGACGGTCAAATGTCAAGATAAGAGTGGGCATGGGGGTTAAAACCCCATCAACTTTCTTCATAATTCTCTGTACTTCTACAACACCCTGAGGAGCCAGCCCCTCTAAGAGGGAAGAATCAGAATATGAGATCAAGTCGTGAGAATACACAGCCCCTCGGGACTGGTTTAGGACCAAGTGACGAGAGGCAGATACAGGATAACCAGCAACCATAGTTAGGGACTGGATGCATGAACTCTCCTTTTTATTCCTGGCTTCTAGCAACAGAGAACCATCACCTTGCAAAGAGACCTTGGGGGTAAATCCACATGCTGAAACTAGACCACTGTAAATCTGAAAACAATTCAGGTTCCGGAAGGAAGTACCATTATCCATTTTAAGGACTATGTATTATGTGTAAGAGTTATTAGTAAAAACACCAGGTAACACTTCGATAGGAAGGTCATCTTCATTCGCAGTTTTGGCAGATGACCCTGGGGGTACAGGGTCATCGGCCAGAGAGTGACCAGGTGATGCCAACTCGTGCGGCTGGTCACCGACCACACGAGTGGTTAAAGAAATTCGGGATGTATCCATGTATACATGCTTGAGACAAATTGGCACCAGGGGCCAAGGGAAACCGCCTACCAGGGAGTGAGGGGACTGAGTGCGGTCTGATGGGAGTGGGGTACCTCGTCCCCAGGGGATGTCCCCAAAAGGATACCCCGTGATGCGAAAGTTTGCTCCCACCAGTGCAAAGACCCCTTCCCCAACACCCCTCAGCCCAGACACCCAACCAACCAACTCAGGACAGCACCGAAGCGATCCCTCTGGAGGGCGGCACCGATGACCCATATGGGTAACCTACGTTTCAGGCAGCGCTTAGTCAGACCCCTCACCCACAACCCTACCCGCATGGGAGACCCTGCCGGATGGCGTTACATCCACGGGCAGGCTTGTGGGATCACAGGGGCACGCAAACCACCCCACCACGACAAGGTGGCTGCCCACGGGGGGGGGGGGCAATCGGTACCCCGATAAATCTAAATATGATAGTGCACAACATGAATGATAGCCTTGTCTTGCACATTTTATCATACATGAGCATAGCTCCACATGGTACGGGGCAGTGGTTGTGAAAATTTAGTGACGTACTGTATGAAGACAGTGTTTATGAAGCAGGTACAATGCTTTAGAAAGATACACTTCGTAATTTACATTTGTCTCTTTCCATGATCAAGTACTGTATTATCTATTCAGATCGAACTGTATACAGAAGTAATTTTAATGCTTATTATAATAAGCAAAATATTGCTGTAAGTTAACAGAGTCATTAAGGTTATTTGAGAATAGTATATGAGATAAGGACGTTTAAGGGTATTGCAATAAATCTGCGAGTAAATCAGTAGTCATATTCTCATTTGTGACTTCCTTGTTTTCCTGCTGCAGCCACCAAGAACTGCCCTGACGTGTGCCCCTTGTATGTCGACCCCGTTTGTGGCACTGATGGAAAGACTTACAGTAACAGCTGCTTCCTCGGCATTGCCTCGTGTAACGATCCATCCATCAAGCTTCGTCACCGAGGGGAGTGTAGAAGTAAGTTTGTTCTTTAGGTTTTCTTATGTTTAGATGAATTATCAATTTGCATCCTTGGTTTCTCTGTGTAATCATAGGGAGATATAGTTCTACAATGAGTGAGGAATATATGATATATTTTTAGTTCATACAGTGCCAAGTAATGATAAAGAAATCAAGAGAAAGATAGAAATTATGGAAAGAGCTTTGATTAAACGGACTAGTTTAATAAGAAATGAACTAACCACATCCATATGAAAGAAAGGTGTAATGTAGTCATCCCTATCTTAAATTTCTGGTAGGAAACCAGGATTTCTAACAAATTATTTGGAACTTAAGCTTGAGAACGATCAGAGAGGAATGGAGAGGATACAATACTACTTTTGCTTAGCCTGGCTCAGAGTTTCCCTTTTCAGCATATTTCACGAACCTCAGTGGCAGGGAGGACAATGCCACACTTCTTCATCCTTTTAATAGCACTATTTTATGACGAACGTCAGGATAATCGTAGTGTAAACCTCACGTTGCAACTCAACAGTGAAGCAGATGGATACGGTACTTTAAGGCCACGTTAGAAGTAAAAAAATACAGCACGTAGCCTGTATCACGATTAAACAATTTATGAAAGAAGATAATTCAGACATCAGTAAAAGCAGGAAGTGTTGTCAATTATTAGCTTTCAGGAAATGAAATAATAGAATCGTCCTCCAAAGGTAACGGTGTTGCAGACCTGAGAAAGAAGGAAAGAAAAACAGGCAAAGACTCAGGTCGAGAATGAAATCCATAATCACGATGAACAGAGATGAACAATGTAGTATTCAACATGTTAGAGTGGTGAAAGACTGGACAAACCTTTGTAGAACAGGTCGATGATGCTGAGTAAGCAATCGGTACCCCGATAAATCTAAACATGATAGTGCACAACATGAATGATAGCCTTGTCTTGCACAGTTTATCATACATGAGCATAGCTCCACATGGTACGGGGGAATGGTTGTGAAAATTTAGTGACGTACTGTATGAAGACAGTGTTTATGAAGCAGGTACAATGCTTTAGAAAGATACACTTCGTAATTTACGTTTGTCTCTTTCCATGATCAAGTACTGTATTATCTATTGAGATCGAACTGTATACAGAAGTAATTTTAATGCTTATTATAATAAGCAAAATACTGCTGTAAGTTAACAGCCATTAAGGTTATTTGAGAATAGTATATGAGATAAGGACGTTTAAGGGTATTGCAATAAATCTGCGAGTAATTCAGTGGTCATATTCTCATTTGTGACTTCCTTGTTTTCCTGCTGCAGCCACCAACAACTGCCCTGACGTGTGCCCCCTGTTGTACGATCCAGTGTGTGGCACTGATGGAAAGACTTACTGTAACAGCTGCTTCCTCGGCATTGCCTCGTGTAACGATCCATCCATCAAGCTTCGTCACCGAGGGGAGTGTAGAAGTAAGTTTGTTCTTTAGGTTTTCTTATGTTTAGATGAATTATCAATTTGCATCCTTGGTTTCTCTGTGTAATCATAGGGAGATATAGTTCTACAATGAGTGAGGAATATATGATATATTTTTAGTTCATACAGTGCCAAGTAATGATAAAGAAATCAAGAGAAAGATAGAAATTATGGAAAGAACTTTGATTAAACGGACTAGTTTAATAAGAAATGAACTAACCACATCCATATGAAAGAAAGGTGTAATGTAGTCATCCCTATCTTAAATTTCTGGTAGGAAACCAGGATTTCTAACAAATTATTTGGAACTTAAGCTTGAGAACGATCAGAGAGGAATGGAGAGGATACAATACTACTTTTGCTTAGCCTGGCTCAGAGTTTCCCTTTTCAGCATATTTCACGAACCTCAGTGGCAGGGAGGACAATGCCACACTTCTTCATCCTTTCAATAGCACTATTTTATGACGAACGTCAGGATAATCGTAGTGTAAATCTCACGTTGCAACTCAGCAGTGGAGCAGAAGGTGATGGTACTTTAAGGCCACGTTAGAGTAAAAAATACAGTACGTAGCCTGTATCACGATTAAACAATTTATGAAAGAAGATAATTCAGACATCACTAAAAGCAGGAAGTGTTGTCATTTATTAGCTTTCAGGAAATGAAATAACAGAATCGTCCTCCAAAGGTAACGGTGTTGTCGAGAATGAAATCCATAATCACGATGAACAGCGATGAACAATGTAGTATTCAACATGTTAGAGTGGTGAAAGACTGGACAAACCTTTGTAGAACAGGTCGATGATGCTGAGTCAGCAATCGGTAGCCCGATAAATCTAAACATGACAGTGTATAAAATGAATGATAGCCTTGTCTTGCACAGACTTCCATATATCTAAGAAAACAGAATTCGCTTGGTGTCCCCCCCCCCTTCTTTTTTTTAGATTATCTTTCACAACTTTATGATTCCTTGCGTACGACCTAAGCATGTTTGTTCTGCCACCCTTTGTTTATTTCTCCGAACTTTGGAATAACTTTTTTTTTTTTTAAATTGTTTATTCACCATTCAGTACAAGCCCCAACACTTTTGGGAACATTGTCGTTGAAGGCCAAGCAGGAAAGGGTGCCTGAGAGCAAAAAAATTACACTGATACCTTAGGGCAGAAAAGGTATAGACGTAATTATCATTACAGGCATAATAATGAACAGAGGCATAAAATGACACATACATGGTCCAAAGTTGTGCAGTAATTATAATTACAAGTTTAGCAAAGAACAAAAAGACACATTTATACAGACATATGGACATATGTATGCAGAGAGAGGCACATATGCACACATACCTATACGTATACATCCATGTATGTATACATATATTCACGCTAATGTAGCCATAGACATACTTTATGTACAGGATAGGTACGCTTGGATAAAGATATGGGTATGTCTACGGACGTGCATACATATAGATACGGTACATGCACATGTGGATATATTCACATTGACAGGGATATATATATATATATATATATATATATATATATATATATATATATATATATATATATATATATATATATATATATATATTAAACCCATTGGAGCCCAGTGTCCGGAATATTGAACAGAACTGGGATTTTTCAAATCTTTACAAAGTAGGGAATCCCCGGGTAGGGACCTATGAGCTTCGCGACTATGAGCCGATAGGCGGAGGGCAGTACGCTTAGTACCCACCCAGCGCCATGCCTCGCCCAGCACCCCTGGGATCCAATGGGATATATATATATATATATATATATATATATATATATATATATATATATATATATATATATATATATATATATTGTTTGTGATGAACGCTTCAACAATGAACGCACGGTGTGCTCCGACCACGCTACTTTGGCGACTGAGGACGGTTGGGGTTGGGCTACCAACAGACCCTAGCCCCACCCCCTCCCACCTCAGTACTGCCAGTGCTTCAGTCTTTCGAAATGTGGGAGGTTTTTCTGGGTCACCCTGTATATACATATATACACATTTATACACACACACACACACACACACACACATATATATATATATATATATATATATATATATATATATATATATATGTGTGTGTGTGTGTGTGTGTGTGTATATATATATATATATATATATATATATATATATATATATATATATATATATATATATATATATATATATATAATATCCCATCATTGTCCTAGTGCTAGGTCATTACAGTGTAAGGAAGTCGGGGTGAAGGGTGTGAATGTCTTCCAGTACATCAAGATGAAGTAGGTACAGTCATAAGAAAAACTATCGTTACCCTGCAGAGCTATGCTCTATGACACAACGACGAAGTGTTGTGGAATGACGGGACAGGAAAGTTTGTACCTCAAACCCGTCAATGTCGGTTATGTGAGACAGATATTAGAATTTGTGCTAGAGGGTTAAAAACTAATTAGATCGTTTGGCCTCTGTGCATAGAGACAATACGCTTTATTATCCGGCACCGAATTCATTAAATAGAAAAATAACCGAATGATATGAAGTCAGCAACACAAATGCAGACGGGCAATGAGTATGGGCACCTATGCAAGACGTATGATAGTCCTTCAGCCGATACAAGCCAAGTTAGTAAATTTCAGTGTAATAATGATATGTATTGCTTTCTACATATAATAAATGTTGAATAGAAGGAAAATAATAATACATGTTCAGTCTCATTACTTTAATATTTTGTATACCCACCCCCTGCGTCCAAAACAGCCTCTAGTGTCTGAAGCATCCATCTGAAGCATTTAACCACCCATCTAAAGCAAACAAATGAACTCGTGCACCTCTGCTAGACCATCATTAAAAAAAAAAAAAGACAGTGCCTATAGATTTAATACCCTCCAAAATAATTTATTTGTTGTATTCTATAGACATTAAGTGTTGAATAGTAGGAAAATAATAAACCTGCCGAGTTTCATTATTAATCCCCGGCGGGGCACTCAGGGTAACTCAAATACGTCCTATATATTTCCCTGCCATATGGCTCATTCTTGCTCATTATTCCAACTTTTGTAATGGGATTGTGATATGGCAACACTAGCTAGGGGAGGGGCGAACAGCAAGGATCCGCCCACATGGCCCAGCTAACGTTCGTTTAGCATCGAACATTCCTGGGGTAACGATACTTTTTCTTATGACTTTACACAAAGCAGAAAACAAGAGTCCAGAGGGTCTGAAGGGGACAATAACTGGACAATTTACGATGTGATGGGTTAATGTTTCATCCATGGCTCTGTGACAGAGTTTACATGGCCTGTTGGCGGCCAGTCGTCTAGTGATTTCCCCTGAGGAATAATAGCCCAGGTCAGTGTGGGCGACAGCCACATCACAGCGGTGGGTGAGGGTGGGGTGTGTCTCATGCCACGGTAGGTGTAATAGTGCTTGATGGCGACACTAGTGGAATGTTCAGCATTGGCACACAGGGCTAGGTACTCCCTGGACTCCCCGAGGAGGATTCTCCGGACAATTGTCATGGACACAGGGAGGCGGATGGCAGGTAGGGGGAGGTTACAGGCAGCTCAGGACAGGCGATCTGCCTGGTCGTGGCGGGTGTGACCAACATGGACTAGGAACCAAATAAAAGAAACTCTGAGACCAAGAGCATAGGCCTGATGGAGTCAGGAGTAGAGGGAGACGAAGAGAGGGGAGGGGCGTCGGGGGGGGGGGGTTGCGAAGTAAGGCTAGGGCAGCTTGGGAATCGTTGATGATGAGACCTGTTAGGTAATGAGAGAGAATAAAGTCAAGGGCAGAGCGTATAGCAGATAGTTCACACTGGTTACTGCTGGCCCAGTTGGGAAGGCGGTGGGAGGTGAAGATGGGGGAAGCAGAGTTAATAAGGGAAATGATACAGCTCCTACCCGGCTGTTACCGAGGACAGAACCGTTAATGCAGACGTGAATAGGATGGGAAAAGTAGGTGCGGGCTATGGAGTTAAGGGTTTCAGTGATGAAGAGCTGTGAGGCAATTGGTGAATGGTCAGAAGCAGTGGTAGAAGGTGTGCGGTGCACAGCAGGAGTTGCATGTGTCCAGGTAGGGGACAAGGATTCAGTAGGGATGGGAGTGACAAGATCAGCATGTGCTGGCAGGATCACAGTCAAAAAGCTGGAGAGAACAGTTGAGTGCTGAACGAATTCTTTTTGGCCAGGATGCCAGGCCTGGCATGTGAGTATGCCGGATCCAATCTAGGTGAGTGGAATCTGTGAGAATGTCAACCAGTCGGGAGGAAAAGGGTGAAGCTGGAGACGGAAATGTGGTCAGACACTGCGTGGCAAAGCAGGCTCCAAGCATATGAATGCGATTGGTGATGGGAGACAGACTGAGCTCATGGGGCATGTTAACTACTCTAGCAGACCTGGGGCAGCGAAGAATGAGGTGCATTGCTTGATTCTGTACCACATCAAGAGGTCAGAACTGTGCTGGGGGAACAAGGGAGAGAGGGATAGGATGATAATCAAGAAGAGAGCGAATATATAACTGGTAAAATGATCGAGCGATGGGAATGCTAACCCCATGTGAGTCACAAGCGAGTGTGCCAAGGAGTTTAAGTCTGTGGTGAAGGCGGGTGCAGATGATGGAGACATACTGGGAGGGGTTAAAGAGGGAAGAGAGAGGAATTCCGAGATAAATATAATCCTGTACTACCTCAAGATGAGAGCCCAGGAGGGTTATGGTTGTGTAAGCATGCCTATGAGTGAGGGATCTTGTAAATAGTTTGGTTTTGGCAGTGTTGATAATCAACTCACAAGCAGATGCAGCCTGGCCGAACTTAACTAGGAGACATTGAAGGGGGAGGGGAGAAGGGTAGTGGATGCAGATATCATCAACATAGGTTAGGATCAGAAAGAAATCAGGGATAGGACCTAAAAGACGGAGAAGTCTATTCATAAGAAGACTGAAGAGAAAGGGGCTAAGTACCCCACCCTGTGGTGTGCCAAGATTGAAGGGTTGGTGTTCACTAACCGACCCACAAAACAGAACGCGAGACTGACAATGAGGCAGGTAGCTTTCGAGCCAGCAGAATAGATGGCTAGAGACACCCAGGTGGGCAAGTTCATTAAGGATGATATCACGGTCTGTAATGTCGAACGCAGCTTTGAGGTCAATGAAGGCTGTACAGGAGGAAGATGTGAAGTGGGTAATTCTGCAAGGCAATGTTGTGTGCTCCAGCCTGGGAGGAAACCAAAAAGATGAGGAGAGAGTTGGTCCTGAAGAAGATCGTGGAGCCTTCCAAAAAGAATTCTCTCAAGGACTTTGCAGATTCAGGAAGTTAGGGAAATGGAACGGAAATCAGAGAAATTAGACTTAAGGATGGTGATGATGATGCTCCGGGTCCAGTCTGCAGGGAGACTGCCTTCAAAAAGACTCAGGTTGAACAGTGAGAGTAGAGGATTGCCAGGGACTTGAGTGATGAGTTTGAGTATGGTGTAGGTGATCCTGCCATCACCTGGGGCAGTTGCCGTGCCTTGCAATACTGCAAGGCGCAACTCATCACTGGTGATGGGGTGATCATCGAGGGAGAGGAAGTGGAGCGAGCCTCTGCAAAACGTGCTAGCCTATTTCCGCTATCAGCCAGGAGGCAAGCCTTGATGGTGGGAGGCAGTGATGTCAGCTGAGATTGGGTGAACCATTTGTCTACTAGGTTGTTGGCATATTCCACAGGATTGTGGTGGAGAGGAGGGGAGGGGGACTTGTGTGACCGAACAACTCTATTAACAAGCCACCAAGCCTGAGATTGGGAAGTGTGTCCTTTAATATGCTGGAGAAAGTCATGCCAATATTCCTGGTGAACACTGTGTTTGAAGTAACGGGAGAACCTGGCTGTAGTGAGATAGGAGTGGAGGTTGTCAGGAGTGCGGTCAGCGCGGTAAACATCCGCTGCTCACCGCACTTCATCCTTGCTGTCATGTAGACGGCGATCCCGCACCCACTACTGAGCCTGGCGAGCAGAGGTTTTCGTGTGGTTGACTTGCAGCACATAATGATCATAGAAGGTCTGTACTGTGGTAACTAGGGGAGTGTAAAGGTCACCTGATGTTGTGAATGAATGACTGGCAAACCAGGTGGTTAGCATGTCCTTGAAAGTGGGTTGCAGCAGAATGGGGATATTAATCTTTTTCCTGACATGGTGGTGCTGGGAGTGTAGTATGGGAATGGAATATGTGGCAACGATGGCATTGTGGTCAGAGATAAGAGTAGGGACAATGTCAACAGTGACAGCATATTGTATCACGTTGCTACCAAGGACGAGATCGAGATAGCCTCCCCCAACATAAGTGGGATGAGGAGTGGGGAATGGATGCAGATGATGGTTATTGGCAAAGTCATGGAGACAATGACCAGCAGGAGAAGCACAGGAATCACCAAAAGACGGATGTGAGGCATTAAAATTGCCCAGGTAAAAGATAGGTGAGGAGCAACAGGGAGGGAAAGAGGTGGTGTCACCCCCAGTTGGACTGAGATAGACATTACATATATACAAAGAGGCATCGTTGACAGTGAAGTGAAATAAGTGAAAGAGGGAGGAGTGAGAAGAGGCCAATGATTTGGTAATGAGGGTGTGAGGAATAGAGTGATGAATGGGTATGATAGCAGTAGTATCCCCAAAGCCTTTGGGGGGGGGGTCTGGGGGCAACGAGAGTGAGGAAAAGCCTCCCGAAGGCAGGTAACAGCTGGGCGATGAGATGAAGCATAATGAGAAAATCTGCCAGGTGGCGGTGGATGCTCCATATGTTCCAAGATATTATTTGATATTGTCTGGGTTTGGGAGCCATTCGGACAAGAGGAGAGATGGAGAATTGTCATGAGAGAGTTGGGGAACGGATGGCTGAGGAAGTGGGGGAGAAGAGGAGTGTGGGTGGGGAGGCAGGAGAGAGAGAGGTCTCATATGTGCGGTTGCTGGGAGAGAGGGAGGTAGGGGGAGGAAGGGGGAGGGGAGGGGGTGGCAGAGAGATGAGGATATATGGGGGGAAAGGATGGGTGAGGAAGTATAGACAGGAGGTGTGTGTGAGGGGGTGAGGCTGGGACACAGGTGGAGGAAACAGGCTGGATGGTGGTGAGATAGCAGGGAGGGAAGGAACAGCAATAACAGCAGCAGTGGTAGTTACATGGAAGCTGGTTTTTGGGAGCTGTGAAGTAAGCAGAGAAGGAATATAAAGGTGAGAGAGTACATACCAAAGGAGACTGCATAGTTCCTTGTACTGTTGTTGCAGAAGTTACAGTTGATGGTCTGATGGGTGGGGAAGGGGGTGATGGGGGGAGGGGTGAGCAGCTTCTTGCAGGGCACGGGGAGAGGCAGGGGCTGAGGGGCTTGATGTAGAACCAGTGGCAGGAGGGTGTATTGGCTGATGATCAAGAGGAGTGGCGGTGGGGGCAGGAGCAGGGGTAGGGCGGGCTGAGTGATGACTTGGGCAGTCCATCTGCCAGGCAATGACGCCCACGCCCACACCGGGGACACTGGAACTGCGGTGAATGTAGGAGACCAGGGTGAGCAGCCATGGGGTCAGTGGGGGCTGGTGGCGTGGATGGTAGGGGCAGTTCCGGGAATTCAGATGAGTGGGGGTGAATGGGGGCCACTGCACAGACCACAATGTTCTGCAGACTGGCAATAGCGTGAGATGGGGCCAGACCCATAACAGCAATAACACAAGGACTGTGATGGCGTGGCCCCAACGAAGGTACAGGGGGGAAGGAGTAGGTCATAGCGGTATTCGGGAGGGGAGGAGTCCTCTCCCTCCCATACAACAATGGCACAATTGATGGGTTCTCCCAAAGAGTTGCACAAGTGACGTGCCTGCTTGACACCAGGTCTGTTGTGTAGGACTGTAACACAACAGTCAGTTGCCAGGTGTTTGATTTAGTATCCTGGTAACTTTTTCTTTCTAATCAGGGCATCATGGAGTACAAATTTGACCCCCCCAAAGCACCTCAGTTGTTAGGATTTGGATGAGGTTGAGATAATGCCTGTCGACGTAGATGTTAGGAGGTGCAGGAGACATGAGGCGAACAGCTTCAGGTTGTTGAGTGATGAGGTGGTGGGTGGATGCAACCTGGTGCCAGACACAGCAGACAGCAGGTGTGCATGTAGAGGGGAATGCCAGGTGCACATATTGGTCTCATGGTAGGACAGGAGGGAGCCAGGGCCGGGGAGGGGAATATGGGGCCACAGGAGGGGTGCTGGTGGTGAGGGTAGAGGCAGGGTCATCAGGGCTGGAGGGATGTGAATTTATGGAGGGTCGTTCTGGGTGGTTGGCATTTGGCGCCAGGAATCGGGATGTTACGGTCGGTGACCGCCAGTACAGCACGCTCCCTTGCTGGGACGCGTGAGGCACTAGCATCATCATAATCACCACGAGCACTATCGTGTCTGATGCGTTTAATTGTTCCAGTAGCAGGTTCGTTGGATGCAGGAGGATCACCAACAGCCGGGGCTGAAGTGTGAGGGGCATCAGTGTCCGGCGGGGAGTGCGTGTGACGGTGTAAAACAGCTGGTGGGGGGGGGGCAGCACCGAGTGTAGTAGCAGTTTGTGTTGTGCTACTGGGAGGGCTGGCACCCCGCTTTGGGTTGGTTTTACGCTTCGCCTTACCCATAACCCTGACCTTGCCAGGTATTAATGTTATTAACACTGAACAATGAGTAAGAAGGATAACCCAGAATGCCATACTAATGCCCGGGGCAGGGGCCACACACGTCTGCGCGCCACCAAGGCAAGAAGAGGACTGAGTTGATGTAGTCACACACGAATAAACAAGTCTGTGGTAAGGTTCGAAGAAAATGGAAATGGCTCCGATAATCCATTACAGAAAACAAACCATTGAGAGGTAAATCTGTTAATTTCAAACATATCTATCTATCTATCTATCTATCTATTTATCTCTCTCTCTCTCTCTCTCTCTCTCTCTCTCTCTATATATATATATATATATATATATATATATATATATATATATATATATATATATATATATATATCTTTGAAACCACAAAACTTCATGAGAATTCTGGGACCCTAGGGAGTGTTCATACAGTTTCATCAAAATCGGTCCTTATTCTACTAGGTGTTGCTTGATAATCCCTTAAGCAAACGTAGGCCCACAATGCTCCACTATTAAATAAATCATCGTTATCATTATCATTATCATTGTCATTAACTAGGACTTAATCTTTTTCCCCACAGAGCAGGATCATTAATGGCGAGCCTTCACTCCTTGCCAGGTGAGCCCTCCCCACTTCCCGGAACATGAGGCAGCCACAGCAACGCGGCCTACCAGCTTTGCTTCTCCAAACACGCACGTTAATAACACTTGTCCCACATTAAAATATCCTTGATAACTACTTTCCAACATGTCATGAAAAAATAAATGGCTTTGCTGCATTGATTCTTTTATTTAAATACTTCATGACTTGCTGAGAAAATCTGTGCTAATATTTGTCATGTACTGCATTTTCTTCACCATTTTACCTAGATACCAAGGATAGAAATGAACAATATAAAATGAACTAATGTAGAGGAGCTCAGGCACTCGTATATAAGACGTTGATTTACATGTTTGCCATTAAATAGTATGATCACATCCATACATTATCTATACTTACTACTAAGCTTCTCGGTCATAGTATGTTGTTTGCTGTATGAAGTTTTATAGCCAGCCATACTGGAGCACCCAGGAGGCTGGAAGTTGGGGTACAGGGGTAACTCAGCATGGGGAAAAACACAGGCATGGTGGCGTTGCCCTACTGTAATGGCCACGAGGTCGCGATGGCCATGTAGCACTTAGGAGGCTGAAATTGTGGATAGCCACTGAGGCCATTTTCAGATTTATCTTTAGATCCTTCTATTTTCCATTTTTTTTCTAATGCAATGGGTTGAGCAAGTGTGTCCGTGGTTACATGGTGGCAACAATTCCCACGGTCGACCATTTCCGATGAAAACGACGGACGTAGCACCAGAGAGTGTGTGAGAGACGGGAGCCTCCAGCAGCTCCCACACAGTCGATATCCACCAAATATTGCACACGCCTCCCGATACGCCAAAAAACGTCCTTTGCAAAAATTCGTTAAACACTATTCTCTCTCCCTCTCTCTCTCTCTCTCTCTCTCTCTCTCTCTCTCTCTCTCTCTCTCTCTTTTAGGGTTTGTTACGGAACAGAGAAAGATAATGTACACTTTAAGTGAGAATACTAATAATCACTACTGTCCCGTAAAGGTCCAGGTTCAAAATAAAAGAGTTAGGTAAAATTACAAGTTAAAGTTTAATGCTCAAACTAACAACAAAACATTCAGGACTCATAAGGATAATGTAATGGCAAAAAACAGGTTAAATATATGGTTAACTGCAATAGCCTCTATTAACACGAAATTAGCAAGAGTAAATTTATCTAAGTCAGCCCTGTTAAAATGAGATACCAGATAATACTCAGTGAATGCCAGATATATTATTACAGATACAAAATATTATTAATGATGACTGACATAAAGAACCTTACATGAATTACAAAAACCTTACTAGGCCTAAGAATTAACACCTTATGCTATACAGTACAAGAACAAAATGCAATAACACTTATACTCAAATTACACAGCTGCTAGATGGTTGGAGACTTCCTGAGCACTCACAATAATAACTGTACAGGGGAGGACAGAGATGTGAACAAAATGAGGAGTAGATCTAAGTGGCAATGATGCAGAGACTGAGCTCATTATATAGGGGCCGGCAGAGCTTGATACAACTTGTAAGAAGGACGCACAAATGAAGCCATGGGGACAAAGAGTTGACAATCCTGCTCTGAACAACAGAAAGAATGACTTTACTATAACGGTAGAAGGGGGGACTGAGGCAGAACACGCTCGTGCTCAAACATGCAGCATACTGTGCGTTAAAATTACACAAAGGATGATGAAATCATAGGCTATGTAACACATCCCCACAAAGAAAAAGAAATTTACAAAGGAAATTTCTTATTACTCTAAAACAATCTGTCTAAAGTCTAGATAAGCAATCTGCAATAACATTTTCTTTCCCCTTGACATGTTGTATGTCTAATGAATACTCCTGAAGAAGTAGACTCCATCTTGTCAATCTCTGCTTTTTATCTTTAAACTTACTAAGGAATTTCAGTGGGTTATGATCGGTATAAATGACTATGGGGTCAAAACCAGAACACAAATAAAATGAAAAATGCTGTAAACCCAAAATCAAGGCCAAAAGCTCTTTCTCAATAGCTGAGTAGTTCTTTTGAGGTGGAGTGAACTTCTTACTGTAATAAGATACAGGGTGGTCAATACCCTGATCATCCTTTTGCAGCAAAACAGCCCCAGCTCCATTATCACTTGCGTCAACAGCCATCTTAAAAGGCTTAGCAAAATTTGGAGTAGCGAGCACTGGCTGACTCAATAGGATAGCTTTAAGTTTGTTGAAAGAGGATTCACAGTTATCAGTCCAGACAAATTTAACTCCCTTTTTCAGTAGGTCTGTAAGTGGTGATACAAGAATTGAAAAGTTAAGAACAAATCTCCGGTAATAACCTACCATTCCCAAAAATCTTTGTAGCTCTTTCCTACTTTCAGGTCTGGGAAGATCACTTATAACCTGAACCTTAGCTCCTGTGGTGCAACATGTCCATCACCAATTACGTACCCAAGGTACTGAACTTTAGCTTGACCAAACTCACACTTTGATAAATTAGCTACAAGATTAGCATGAACCAAACGCTCAAGAAATTTACTGACATGGCACAGGTGATCTTTCCAGTTGTCACTGAAGATTAATACATCATCAATATAAACAACACACCCTGCCAAACCCTCTGTTACAACATTCATGAGCTTCTGAAATGTGGCTGGTGCATTCTTCATACCATATGGCATTACAGAACATGCAAAAGTCTTTCCTAGTGTTACAAAACATGAGATCTCCCTTGCACGTTCAGTCATAGGTACTTGCCAGTATCCCTTTAACAAATCAAACTTACTTATGTACCTAGCCTTTCCGATCTTGTCTATGCAATCTTCCACACGAAAGAGAGGGTAAGTGTCTGTTTTGGTTATCTGATTAACACGTCTGTAGTCAATGAAAAGCCGCTGTGACCCACCTGGCTTAGGGACTAGAGTGACAGGAGAACTCCACTCGCTCTGACAGGGCTCAATCATCTTGTGGTCCAACAGGTAGCCAAGCTCCTTCTGGATGAGAGGAACTTTTACTGGGTTCACACGGTAAGGAGGCAATTTAATTGGCTTTGCGTCTCCAACATCGACATCATGCATCAACACAGTGGTTCTTCCTGGAGTGGCACGGAACACTTGCGGGTACTCCTACAGTAATGCCAAAAACTCCTGCCTTTCCTCGGGAGGTAGATGAGAAAGCTTAGTCTGGAGATCATTCATGATATCAGGATTCTTCCCAAAACTATCACTCAGGCTCATACTGCATGGGAGAGCTTCACTTGCAGACTCGGGTGGAACAGCTACAGTGCAGACTGGATTATTTTCGTCCCGCCTGTGATATAACTTTAGCATGTTGATGTGACATGGTTGCTTGTTCTTTCTACGATCTGGTGTGGCGATGACATAGTTGACATCACTGAGTCTCTTCTCCACGAAATAAGGACCACTAAACTTGGCTTGAAGAGGTTGCCCATGAACCGGTAGCAGAATCAAAACCTGATCTCCTGGCTGAAAGTGGCGTAACCTGGACTTCTTATCATACCAAGTTTTCATCTCCTGAGCAGCTCCTAAATTCTCTCTCGCCAGCTGTAAAGCAGTGGACAGCTGTTCTTTGAACTTCATCACATACTCCAGCAGGTTGACGTCATCTTCCTCCGACAGCCAGCATTCCTTGAGTAGCTTAAGGGGTCCTCTTACTTCATGGCCAAACAGTAGTTCAAAAGGTGAGAAGCTCAGTGATTCATTTGGAGATTCTCTTGCGGCAAATACAACGAATGGAAGACCTTTATCCCAGTCTTTCTGATGTTCCAAACAGTATTTCTTGAGCATCGATTTGAGTGTTTGATGATATCTCTCCAACGCTCCTTGGGTCTGGGGATGGTAAGCTGAAGACGTGATCTGGGTGATGCCCAACTCTTTCAGAGACTGCTTGAAAACGTTTGACATGAAATTACTTCCCCGGTCTGACTGTACCTCCTTGGGCAGACCAAACTTTGTGAAGAACCCTAGCATTTCCTTAACCACGTTCTTTGCTGAGATATTTCTAAGTGGAATGGCTTCAGGATAACGAGTAGCCATATCAATCAGGGTCAACACATAAGAAAATCCTGAAGAAGTCTTAGGAAGAGGGCCCACAATATCCACCAACACTCGGGTGAAAGGCGCCTCAAAAGGAGGAATGGGAACTAGAGGTGCAACCTTTTCGGTCTGATTACACTTCCCCACAACTTGACAGGTGTGACAAGACTTACAATATCAGGAAACATCCCTGAAGATACCTGACCAGTAGAAGTGTTTCAAAATGCATGCCACAGTCTTCCTCACTCCAAGGTGTCCTGCCAAACTGGAATCATGAGCCACTCTAATGATATCCTGCCTACAAACACGAGGGATGACAACTTGATGTACAACCTCCCATTCACAGTCGGCTGATACTGTTGGGGGTCTCCACTTCCTCATAAGTACTCCTGACTTTATATAATAACAAGTAGAAGCACCAGCTGACTCTTCCTCACTGCAAGCAGAGTTAGCTAGACCTTTCAACTCAGGGTCAGCAACCTGCAACTCAACCAACTCTTGACGAGACAAATTATCAACACTACAGGGTACTGCCTCATCTGGTGAGTGGTCCAAATCAGCAAGAAAAGTGTCAGCTAGGATAACATCATCATCATCATTATCCTCTAAATCACCAGTAACTTTAGACTTAGTCCTAGTGACAGCACATGCAGGGAACACATCAGGGACATCACAATCCTGGGTCGCAGCCACTGGCTCACTAGACAACTGAGGAGCTGGACACACTTGACTTCCACCAATATCATTTCCAAGTAAGAAAGTTACACCTGACATTGGGAGTGTCTCAACCAACCCAACCATAACGGAACCATTAACAAAACCGGACTCTAAATTCACTCTGCACAGAGGGACAGAGAAGTAATTATTCCCTATGCCTTGTAAGATTACAGTTTCATCAGAGGAATTAACATTAGAGCCTAGAACACTGGTCAGCATAAGGGATTGGCAAGCACCTGTATCACGATATATTTTAACTGATTTCCTGTCATTACTGTCCAGAGGACTGACAAAACCATCAGACAGGAAATTAGCACATGAACTCTTGAGAGTGTCACCCACGTTACTGCTCAAAAGAGGAGCTCCATCATGAGAATTTAAGTTACCCCTCAAAGCAGGTTCAGTTAACTCGGTTAAAGAATTCTGGGAACTCTCAAGAGTGGACACTAGACCAAGTGACTGAATATTTAAAGACTCCTTTTTGTTCACATCACGCAGTCTCCTGAAACATTTCTCCGTAGTATGACCAAGCTTACTACAATAAGTACATTTACTTTTCTGAAATCTAGAGGTGAAGCTGGTATTTACTTCCTGAGAAACATCATCTTTATTCTCTTTCCTGTTACCTGTACTCTGAGTAGAGACAACGTACTTACTCTCAGCTTTCCCTTTTTCCCTAGAATATCTCTTGTGAGTGAGAACATATTCATCAGCTAAAACTGCAGCATCAGACAAATTATCTATTCTTCTCTCATCAAGATATAGGCTTACATCTTTATTAACACACCTCTTGAAGTCCTCTAGCAAAATCATCTGCTTAAATTTACCAAAATCAGAATCCACATTCTTAGAATTTAACCACTGCTCTAACAGATCTTCTTTGATTTTTGCATACTCAACATGGGATTGCTTATCTTGCTTATAAGTTGTCCTAAATTTTACTCTATAGGCTTCAGGAACAAGCTCGTAGGCCTTAAGAATCAAGCTCTTAACTACATCATAATTATCAGATTGATCCTGAGGCAAAGATGCATAAGTTACTTGAGCTTTACCGATGAGAACAGTTTGAAGGAGTACTGGCCAATACTTTTTGGGCCAATTAAAACCTGTAGCTACCCTCTCAAACAACTGAAAATACTTTGTTAAATCAGATTCATTAAAAGGAGGGACAAGTTTAACAT
Source organism: Coenobita brevimanus (assembly GCF_032717465.1). Taxonomy (NCBI): domain Eukaryota; kingdom Metazoa; phylum Arthropoda; class Malacostraca; order Decapoda; family Coenobitidae; genus Coenobita; species Coenobita brevimanus. The sequence continues at coordinate 21,202,094 of NC_137013.1, read as the reverse complement.
TTTTAGCCACATCAAAATCATCAGAGCTAGATGATCCAGTTCCACCTTGTTTCATGCGATACTCATGGTCTGCCTGAATCCTAGCTAGTTCAATTTGTGCCTGAGCCTGTATCTGTGCCTCCTGAATCCGAGCCTGAGATTCAGCCTCCTTAGCATTTGCTTGAAATTCAGCCTCCTTAACACGAGCCTCCTGCAGGGCTAGCTGTAACTTAGCTATTTCAATCTGCGTTTGCTCATTTGGAGGAGTTACATTAAACAAGCTCTTATTAATCATGCCAACAATTTGATCTTTAGAATGATGAGAGTGAACTTTGTTGAGCAACAAGCTTAAGTTCATTCTTTGTTCTGTTTTCTACATCACACACTGTTTGCACATTTGACAAAAAATCTTTGGCTTCATCAAGAGTAGTAATAGTAGACATCATGAATAAATCACAGTCACAAAATATCAAGCAATATCCTTATGATGATATCCTGAATATCCTGATAAGAGGTCGCCAGATTTATGTTACGGAACAGAGAAAGATAATGTACTCTTTAAGTGAGAATACTAAAAATCACTACTGTCCCGTAAAGTTCCAGGTTCAAAACAAAAGAGTTAGGTAAAATTACAAGTTAAAGTTTAATGCTCAAACTAACAACAAAACATTCAGGACTCATAAGGATAATGTAATGGCAAAAAACAGGTTAAATATATGGTTAACTGCAATAGCCTCTATTAACACGAAATTAGCAAGAGTAAATTTATCTAAGTCAGCCCTGTTAAAATGAGATACCAGATAATACTCAGTGAATGCCAGATATATTATTACAGATACAAAATATTATTAATGATGACTGACATAAAGAACCTTACATGAATTACAAAAACCTTACTAGGCCTAAGAATTAACACCTTATGCTATACAGTACAAGAACAAAATGCAATAACACTTATACTCAAATTACACAGCTGCTAGATGGTTGGAGACTTCCTGAGCACTCACAATAATAACTGTACAGGGGAGGACAGAGATGTGAACAAAATGAGGAGTAGATCTAAGTGGCAATGATGCAGAGACTGAGCTCATTATATAGGGGCCGGCAGAGCTTGATACAACTTGTAAGAAGGACGCGCAAATGAAGCCATGGGGACAAAGAGTTGACAATCCTGCTCTGAACAACAGAAAGAACGACTTACTCTACTATAACGGTAGAAGGGGGGACTGAGGCAGAACACGCTCGTGATCAAACATGCAGCATACTGTGCGTTAAAATTACACAAAGGATGATGAAATCATAGGCTATGTAACAGGTTATAAAAAATGTTTCACTACTTCATCAACATAATGTCCGCCGACCGACGCCAACAGGCGTGACGCTACCGCAGCAGCCAACGGCAGCGTCGCCAAGGTCGATATTCCTCTGGCTAATGGTGTCCACTGCACGGTAAAAGCTAATGGCCTGCTGCCAGCTCAGGATATCCAACTTCCGAACTTTATACCTAGTGTAATTTAGCCTTTTTTTTTTTTTTTTTTAACAGGTTATGACAACATACTTATTGCAGCGACTAATAGTTGAAATGATGGAAGTCTGACTCTGCCAGCATAAACTAAACACAATAGACAGGTGTTTCAAGAATAACTGCGAGAGTAATGGAGTGTATGAAGAATCAGTGGCCAGCGCAGTGAGCGAAATTCTAATAAAACGAATAGAGAAAACGCATTAGGTGTTTCAAGAATTGTTGTAGCATCAAAGAGAGCACACGCGCCAGAGAGAGAGAGAGAGAGAGAGAGAGCCTGCGGCCACATTAGCCACCATTCGTAACTGAGCTAATAGCGCTGGCTATTTGCGTGTGATGTGTTTCGAGCACCAAAGCAGTGCATGCAACAATTTATTAATTCATTGTGGAATACAAACATTCAGAACAGCTTGCTATGACACGCCTATTTTGAGCACCAAAGTGCTCCAAAAGTGCACCAAACAACAGCTTGTTATCAGACAGAAATTTCTCTGATTAGTGGCCAATGTCTAGGCCAAGGGGATTTCCTTAAAAACGATCCTTGGAAGACGCCTCGTGGGCGGGGATGGAAGTCTTTCTGATTGTCAGTATACAACTTTATTGTGTATTGTGTGCCTGTTTGGCTATGAAAAACGCATTTTCGAGAATAATGCAGTGTAGCTAACTAAGCGACAATCAGTCCGGGCCGAAGGCCTAATTGGCTAGTATATATACATAATCTTGGGTATAATGGACACACAGGGACTTGTCAAATAGTAATTACAGTACAGGTACCTATGTGCATACAATTCCCAGAGCCCTTGTAAAATTGTTTAGAGCCTTAGACTTTAGTCACTTGAGGGTGTCACTTGTCCGAATTTTTCGATGAGTGCAGAGTGACCCAGGCATGGACTGCAACTAATGCATAAAATAAAAGAAGATGGAGGGTAAAGGAATTGTAAGAGTTGCCTTAGGGACATTTATACAGGGCTTGAATACCTCTGGGGCATCATGAGGGTAAGTGGGATCGTAGAGTGTGATTATGAAAAGTCTACGAGGAGGGGAAGGTGTAGGAATTACAAATGCAATGACCTTGGGGAAGTGTTAAGGTAAATGCGAATATGAGGGAATGATGTTCTTGTGATATGGTTCCCCATTTCTCTTTCAAGGGTCACTGAAGGAGGAATTAGAGTTCTTATTAGGGCTGGGTGTAGGAGACAGCCTCCATGACTGACTGCAAGTGAAGGCATTGAAGTTTACTTGGTCTTTCAGTGTATTATGGATGTAAGTGACCACAACAAACAGACTGGCAGAAGCAGCCCACAAGGCTGCGTTTTCTCAGTGGTGATAGGTGACCAAGCACATCACAAAAACCGAGCCATTGCTGCAGCTGGTTGAGGTGTAACCATTCAGATAGTGTGCTGTAAATAAGAAGATCTTCTGCAAGCACTGATCGGTCTTTGAAGGGAAAATTGGCTGGCCCCTAGTTATTTCTGCCCTTGAAGTTGCTTAAAAATAGACTTCTCTCAGTTATCTGTAAAAGGTTACTGGAATACTGGGTTTAAGATATAGGAGGGAAGTTCTGCCACCTCATCACCCTTTTCTGCCTGCCCTCTTGCATCTCAGAGTGCCATTGCACTTCACACTATATTCATGGCTGACCTGGGAAGGCTTTGTTGGTAAATGATTTAAGACAAAAGTAGAAATAAAGAAACCCTCGGAGAGGCTGGGGCAGGACGAGAGTCCACGTGGCCCAGTACAAAGACTGATTCCTTTTGTTTGCTTGCTCCGGGACCTGAACTGAGAAAGAATGTCAGGAGAATAGAAGAAGTTCTGGAGCTGTAAAAATTTTCATTAGCAATGCAGGGACTGGCCGTATAGCTTAATGTCATTGTAGTAATAAAACAACTTGTATGGTTCAAACCGAATGACAGAGAGGTGCTGTGAACGAATGCTAGGTACTAAGGGATAACTTGGCAGATTCTAGTAGGGGCAAATTAATGACTTGTTTTACTCGTGTTCTAATATTTATTTTATATGTTTCGAAATAAGTTTTTGTCCCACTGCATAATTAAGCCAACTAAGTGAATAAGATCCTTTATATCACAAGGATTATTTTGGACAGGAGCCAGCCATATGATTCAGGTAAAAACATGCACTTTATGAAGTTTTCAGACTTATTACTTATCACTGGTCCGCTATCTCTGTCCGCTAATCTGAGGCACCAGCCGTAGTTAGTTTACTCTAGCCACGATGTATCTTGACTGACCTTCTGTTCAAGTTCCCAGGCAGTGTGTAGTTGCTCAGTTGTGACACTGTCTGGAAGGCGCCTGTCGGTGATAGTGAGTGAGAAACCTTTATCATCTAGGCCAACTTGTCTCAGATTACAGGCAGGGAAAATAAGGCGGAGCCTGACCCTAGTGATGATTGGTGGAACCTGAAGATTACCACCCCATAGAATGCTGTAGCCAACCGAGGCAAGAATGGCCTATTGTGATCACTCTTTTAATGAATCGTTTGGAGAGTAATAATACCTGCTGTCAGTAGGTCAGAAGAGAAGATAGGAGAAAGCGTGACTACCCGGATATATCAGAGAGTAAAATGGATCAATGCAGCCTTTGCCAGAATCATCCCAACTGGTGCGAGAGTTTACGGGATTTATTTTAGAAGTACCGGTATGTAAGAGATGAAACAGGCCCTCACTCTCAGTTCAGCCTTTTCCAAGTCACTTTCCTTAGCTTAAGTTATTCAGTAACATTGTCTAAGAAGAACTCAAGTCGTATTGTAAATCAAGAAACTGTACTTGTTAACTTCTAAATAGTAGCCTGATAACGCAACTGTTCTCATTTAGTTTGTACTCTATTGGGAAAAATGTCTGAGTGATCTTGTGTGGATAAATTCGTAGGTAATTTTAGGTTACAGTAAGTGTCCCACTGTGTACCTGTTCAATATCTAAAGGAAACTAGTTCTGAGATGAGCTGCGCAGATATCATATAAGCAAAGCTAGGTTATTTGTCCAGGTTATCTTCTCTTCAGACGTCACCGACTCTGCCTCGAACTTTTAGCAACAGAGATCTCCCAGCAAGGTCTGTAACATACTTAACAGATAAAACAAAGGCATGAAAATGTCCCTTTAAATAGATAATTATTACTAGTCGCACTAGGTACAGCTTTCTGCATTTGCAGGTACATAATTAGCATAAATTTTCTTTAACATAACGAACGCGTTTCTCGACCGAATTCCAGCATCGTGGCGGATTAATCGCCTGGATGCATAACTGTCATGCGGCATAACAGTCATAAGAACAACAGTCAAAATGGTATTTGATTTTCCTTTAAGAATAAATTAGGAATTGATTAAATAATGAATAATTCAGGGAACTTCAGGTTTATCCTTTCTCGCAGGTAACCAACCATACTGAATCCCAGTCACAGCAATCATGGTTCCTTTCCATGAACTGAAGACCAAACAGGTCAGCTTTTGTCTGTTCCAGTCATATCCAGTTTTGTCCAATCTGGCCACTTAATGTTGATTTAGACCCTTCACATCCAGTACAGCCGAATCACATCAACTCGATTCCACTCAGGTTATGTATTAGTACATGTAGTAGTGGTGGTGGTGGTGGTGGTAGAAGTAGTAGTAGTAATATTAGTAGTAACAGTAGTAGTAGTAGTAGTAGTAGTAGTAGTAGTAGTAGTAGAAGTAGCAGCAGCAGCAGCAGCAGCAGTAGTAACCTCTGCTTTATTTCAAAAGTGAAACCTAGTAAAACAGCTGAAGTTGTCCTCTTCCTGCATTCCATCCTCCTCCTTTCATGTGACAGGGAGGGAGGCGAGGGACGTTTGCATAACCGTACAGTGGAGTTGCTCATCTGTGTCTTTGGTACCTTCCGAAGATGTCCCTCTCCAGCACATCATTCAAGATATGTTAGGTCCATTTAGGTCAGTTCAGGACCATTCAGATCATTTTAGGTTCATCCAGTCACTTTGCATCCATTCGGCAACACTCAGATCCATTCAGGAACAGTTTGGTTCATTTTGGTCAGCCAGGTGCAGTCAAGTTCATCGATGCTGTTATAGATTCATCCAGTCTCTTAACAATTGTTCCGGCCCATTCAAGTCAATTTAGCTTAGTTCATTCTCATTCAGAACAAGTTGTGTCCATTCAGGACCAGTCAGGTCCATCAGTGACACTTGAGTTGTAATGACATCCATTTCGGTCTTTTCAAAATATTTCAAGTCATCTTCAGTCATTAAAATTGCTTAAATCTAATGAGGCCAATTCAGGTAAAGCAGATCCGATTAGTCGCACTCAAATCAATTAGACCCTTCATATCCATTCGGGCTCAATAAAGGCATTTCAGGATAGTTCACAGCTATGAAGTTGAAGATCAGTTAGGTACTGTACGTTTAGCACTTTCACATCTAGGCGGACCTACCTAGATCATTTCAGGTCTATTTACCTTCATTCTCATTTACTTAGATCCATTTTAATCATTCTGGTTTATTTCGGCGCTGTTCTCGTCTTCTCAGATCGGTCAAGAGTATTGTATTTTATTCAGTTTAGATCCCCTTAAATCCTTTCAGTTTACTTCACTCTCGTCAGATCCATATAGGTCAATACAGATTAGTGCAGTTCTTGCCAGAAAACAACCCTACTGGTGTGCGAATTTACGGGATTTATCTTAAAGGTCGGGTGGGTAGGAATGGCTAGAAAAAGTATAGGGAGGGTGTAGAGAGGTAGGTGGAAAGGAATGGGATGATGCTAGAAATACAGTACGGCGGAGGTAACACACCCTGTGCTTATGGGTATTGTATTGCTAGTTGCTAGTGGTGTTGTTGCAGATCCAGGCTCATCTGCTCGTGAACATGGTTTTCTGCAGGAAACCGGCATTTCAACCAATCTTTCCCAAAGGTTTATTGTTACCGGTATGTTGAAGTATTACCTTTGTTATGAGGGTATAGTGGATGGGGTGTGTTGTGGTGTGAGGAGCTGCATTGCAATGTGTGCATAGTCAAATGTATGTAAGATGTGATGTGTGTTGGCACTGTAGCAGAGTGGTACTCGTATCCCAATCGCCAGGGTAGTTTCAGACGGGTGCATGTCTCGTGGGCATTTATGATGGTTGTCATTTGGTTTCAGTTGTTGGATGGTTGTGGTAGCTGTGTTGATGAATGTGTCTGTGAAGTGTGGTGTTGGGTGGAAGAGGAGAGATGTTCCTGAGATGCTGTACGTAGTTTTAGACAGTTGTTCGTTTCATATTTCTTTGTGGAAGGGGATGATGCAACATACAAGGGTGAAGCAACAAATTTTGTGCCTCTCTCACTCGTATGCTTATGACCTTCGGTTGGAAGTGTTATTGTTCCTTGATGTAAGTGATCTATATTTGTTGTCACGATGCATCATGATACTATTCTTAAGGCTTTGTATGTGTGTGTGTGTGTGTGTGTGTGTGTGTGTGTGTGTGTGTGTGTGTGTGTGTGTGTGTGTGCGCGTAATTCACCGGGTCGGTCAGGATCACTTGATGGTCGTGATCGTCAGCTTTTACCCTCCCGGAAGGGAGCTGAGAGCTCATATAGTCCGATCTAAGGGCAAGGCTGTAACCTTCACACACGCACACACCCGTCCCCTTGCTCAAGGGGAACATTAACCACCCACTTCGTCAGTGAAACCTTTCGCAACCTGAGCGAGGCGCGAACTCCCATCCACCAGTTGGCAAGCGAGAACGTTACCACTGCACCAGCGAGTGAGTGTGTGTGTGTGTGTGTGTGTGTGTGTGTGTGTGTGTGTGTGTGTGTTACTGCAGTCACATGTCTATTGTAATATGTGGACTTTGTATAATGACCAGCCTGAGCAGCCAAGATGCTGTTATCTTTTACGGCGGTTGCACTCAACCCGTATTCTTCCTGTCGCAGCTGTGGCAAGTGTATCTGTGTAGGCCAGGGATGGGTTCGATGTCTCCGGCTAGGAGGAGTGCGACGGACTGCCAGGCCAGAGTTGTCACAGGACATCTAGAAGAAAAAAAATCTGAAAACTGTATCTTCCCTTTTGGAGGGACGAGGATTGCTGAGGGCCATTATCGAGCTCAGCTGGAGTCCTCGCTCGGATTGGAATGTCTCCTTTTCCGAGCAGGTCCTCCAGCCTGGCTCGTCGACGCCATCATAAGAAAATAGCCCCCTCCAACGCCAGATATACTAATACATGGGTTTGGCGATCCTACTTTTCAAAATTTCCATCAGTCAGAATAAGAAATAAAGATAAAAATTAGAATAAAAAGATAAAAAAAAAAACGTAAGCTCGTGCCTACTTCATATGTCATATGCCTGGCATCTCATGACGTTGTTGGTTATGAGTCGCTACATGACTAGACCAGTACTTCTTCACTGTATATACTGTACTTATGAATCATTGCTTGCCTAGGGACACAAAGTTCTTACCTCTATTCCTACCTTGTTTGTGGGGGAAGGGGGTGGGGAGCTGCTGGTGAGTGTCTGCAGTAGAGGACTATGGGTGTAAGAATATAGATGTGAGTGTGATCTTCATTGCATTGCTTCTTCTTCTGCGGTTATATTAAGGTTTAGGATAGCTTGCTCATTTTCATGTTCCACTGTTGTATGTCAAGCAATGCTATACGATTCCATTACGGACCCCAAACGCTGAAGTGAACTGAAGGGACTGGCGCTGCCTGATGCAGTACCGAGTGAAGGTTGACTTGGATAAGTTAGCACACTAATATAATGCAGAACAAGTTGGAGAGCCATGTTCCTTGGTGCCAGATAAGCAACTGTGAGACGAGCCGAAACATAAAGTGTAAGTCCTGCCCCTCAGTGTGTGATGCATTTCTGTGAGGTGAACTGGAACAAGAGTGTAATTCCTCCTTTTTTTGTGTGTTGTGGTGTGCTGTGAAATGGGTCGAAGCAAGATTGCATGTCTGGCTCTTAGTGAGCGACGGACTGTTGTAAGATAAGCCGAAGCAAGAGCGTAAGTCCTGCCTCGTGTATGACGCACTGTTGTGCTATTAATCGAACCCAGAGATGATTCGGGATGAGGAAGGAACTTTGCATCAGTATGCAGTCTAATCTTTCATCATATTCCAAGTGTGGGTAGTGGTAGAGGATGCTACCTTCAGGAAAGAATGCGGGATATACTAACTGCTTGTTGCCATGCTAGAGTCCCAAAGACGAGTCTTGTACGATTCCAGCCATGCCGATAGGTTCTGTCATATGCGCACATTTTGGGTTCTGCAGTCACTCTGATATACCATGTGATCCTTTCATCAGTAGGTATTAGGGTGCAATTAAATCATTTGGCATATGAATCATTAACTTGCATTTCTTCGTGTTGCTTTTGCTTCCCTCACAACCCATTTTCTTTCTAACCTGCCATACTTCCCTGCCTACCTCCCTACTTCCCTATCAGCTTAACTACATCCCTCTACCTACCTACGTTCCTGCCCATCTACATACCTACAAAACTACCTACATATCTACATAAACACTTCCCTGCCTAACTCCACCACCTAATGAGGTAGCGACCAAGACATGTATTGATTTTTTTTTTCCAGTTTGCCGTTTTCCAGTGCGTTGTAGTGGGTAAGGGAATTTTTAAAGCCTTTTCCAAGTACACCAGTTTTATAGATATCTTGTTGTAAAGAAAGAAGACTTCTGTATGGCCTTGACTTGTTCTGGGTCACAGCGACCTTGTGGTTGACTCAAGTGTGTCAGCCACAATTTCATGGGTACAATATTAGTTTTAGAGGATTTTTTTTTTAATCCAATGAAAAAGGAACCAAAAGCAAGCAGCCCGCAAACTGTTCCTTCCGAGAGAAAACAAAAACAATACAGCAGAGGGCCAAATTCAAGATCCGTTCATTTTCAGATGCCTGGACGCACTGCTTTTGAAAGACTGGAGATCATATGAAGTAGGGCATACAGACAAAGGGAGACAGTTCCAGAGTCGATTTGTTGCATAAATGAAGGACTGGGAATAACGGTTAGCTCTTGCCTTAGAGAGTAGGACAGAAAAGGGATGAGAGTTTGTTGCGAGACGGGTGCTACACGCCCGTCGTAGTGGTGGAAGGGGGCAAGCAGAAAGTTCAGAGGAGCAGTGACTATTGAAGTAGCAATAGAAGAGAGATAAAGATGCAACAGTGCGGTGAATAGAAGGAGGTTGAATGGAGTCAACAAGAGGAGGAGGAGACAATGAAACGAAAAGCCTGTGACTCCACCCTATTGAGAAGAGCGGTACGTGGGAAGCCTCCCCACGCATGAGAGTTGTACTCTACACAGGGGCCAATAAATCCCATGTATAAAGTCAACAACTGTGCAGGAGTAAAGAAGGTACGGAGTTGGCTTAGCACACCTAATCTCTTGGAAGCAAATTTTACAAAAGATGTACTATGATCTTTCCAAGATAAATCCTATGAAAATGAAGCCCCAAGTATGTTTAAAGATGATGCCGGACTGAGCTGGATATTACTAATCATTAGTGGGTACTCCCGTAGAAGATTTTGATGGGTTGATAGGTGAAAGAACTGAGTTTTTGATGCATTTAAAACAACAATTTTGCTTTTACCCCAGTCAGAGATACGAACCAAGTCAGACATTAGGTGTGCCATAGCCTCATTCCTTGTTTGTTGAAGTAACTGCTGAGATGGATGCTGCAGGAAGCGAATGGAAAGGTGAAGGGTGGAATCATCAGTGGATAGGGTTAGATATACAGCTTAAAAGGTCAGTGATGAATAAAAGGAAGAGAGTTGGTGATATGACAAAGTCCTGAGGAACACCACTATTGATAGATCTAGGAGAACAATGATGGCCGTCTACAACAGCAACTATTAACGACCAAAACGGAAGCTAGAGATGAAGGCACAGATAGAAGGATAGAAACCGTAAGAGGGCAGTTTGGAAATTAAAGATTATGCCAGACTCTATCGAAAGCCTTTGAGATATCAAGTACAATGGCAAAGCTTTTGCCAAAGTCCCGAAAGGAGGACGACCAGGAATCTGGAGGTAGGTGAGAAGATCGCCAGTGGAGCGTCCCCGACGGAACCCATGCTGATGATCAGAAAGAAGGTTGTGATAGAAAAGATTCTGTAAAACTTTATTGTTAAGAATAGACTCAAAACTATTGAGATATAGGATGTTGGCGATAGTTAGAGGCTGGGTATGGTCACCCTTCTTTGGTACAAACTGAATGAGGGCAAACTTCCAGAAAAAGGAAAGGTACAAGTTGACAGACAAAGGTGAAAGAGTTTACCTAGGCAGGGTGTAAGTACGGAGGCACAGTTCTTGAGAACAACAGGCAAGCGATGCCAGAAAATACATCAATTGACGAGATTTTAATGCTAGCCATGAGGAAGTCAGATTGGGATAGTGATGAAGGAACAGCACCGGAATCATCTAAGGTGGAATTGTAGGAGAAAGTCTGAGCAAGGAGATCTGCTTTAATAATAGAAGAAATAGCTACAGAGCCATCAGAGTGGAAAAGAGGAGAGAAGGATGATGAGGTAAAGTTGTTTGAAAGGTTTTTGGCAAGGTGCCAGAAGGAGCGGGAAGAATTCTAGTTGAAGGGTTCAGATCATTTAGTACAACTGAAATTATTTTTATCAGAGCGAGGAACAAACTTAAAACGATTCTGGGCAGAAACATAAAAAAAAGATGAGATTCAGGAGTGAGTTGGCTCAGGTACATTCTGTAGGCCTTCTCCTTGTTGTTGAGAGACCTAGAACAAGCGTGATTAAACCCAAGGTTTCTTTGCATTAGTCAAAGGATGTGAGAAAGGAATGTGTGCTTCCATTCCTGAGAGAATAACCTCCGTAATGTGCATGGTACACTCAGATGGCTGTCGGCCATGGAAGCAATAATCACTTCTTGGAAAATAAAAGAAGTGCTGCCTAAGGGCCTCCCAATCAGCAACTCCAAAGTGCCACAACCGACGTTACTTTGGAGGGTCCACAGGCCGTACTGGACCGATAGGACAGGTTAAGGTGATGATGTGGAGCCCAACAGAGAGGAAAGATTAACAGCGTAAGCAGAAGGATTAGTTGTAAGGAAGAGGTCGAGTATGTTAGAACTCTCTCCAAGGTGGTCAAGGATATGGATAGGGTGCTGTACAAGTTGCTCTAGGTCATTAACGATAAAAAAGGTGTACACTTGTTCACCAAGTGGATCACTGAAAGGAGAGGAGAGCCAAAGGTGGTGGTGAACATTGAAATCTCCTAGAATGGAGATTTTAGAAATGGATAGGATTTGACATTTCAGTCATAAAAATAAGTTCATATTTGCAGCCTGTCAAGTGTAAAAGAACAGGAGGACGTACAGACAGAAGGAAAGTTCTGAATCAGGCTCAGCATTCCAAGGCCATCGACTCTGCCATCAGTAATAATCTGAACCAGCTGTTTACTCCCAAGCTAGGATCCTGAAGATAGTCTTCTGCAGCAAATTCTTAGTTATGCACTGAAAACAGGTTTTATAACCACTCTGTTAAACTAAATGATTTCTTCACCAGGAAGTATTCATGTGTAGGCCATTCCTTTACTATAGAAAAGAAAGACTATTTTCCCTCATCTCTCTCTCCCTCCCTCCCTCTCTCTCTCTCTCTCTCTCTCTCTCTCTCTCTCTCTCTCTCTCTCTCCTCTCTCTCTCTCCCAGAAAATCAATGTGGGCAGGCGTAGAGTAACCGAGGCGGAGAGGGAAATGATGGTAATTATTTTTACTGATAAGTTCTGACGTGCTTATCACTTCACGTGGGCATTCCTAGCTGATTAGCCCAGACCATTTTTTGGTTAATTATGACTTTGTTATTGACCTGATCTTGTCCATCTTTAATTAAGACATGATCACATCACAATCTTGAGAGGATTTATCTGACACCTCAGTGGTAGAAACTGGTTCATAATGGAGCCCTTTACAGCGCAAACGAACAGACGGATGGACGGAAAACTTTTTTGCCTTGGTCAGCCTCTCTGAGGCCCTCGACTTCATCAGGAATAATTCTCTGACACTGACTTACCATCACACGTATGATATTGAGGCATTAGGAGGGGGGGGGCTGGTCAAAGTCTTGAAATAGATTTCATCATTCTCAATGAGGTTAGATGGTAGGTTAATGTGATCACGAAATTCATATAAAATCAAGTTTGCAATAGGATTATTGCAGACGAGATTTACTCTGTCATAAAATGAAACTATATTCAGTGTATTGTACAGTATATAGCCTCAGTACTATAAGAGTAACAGAACCTCCTGGCAATGATAAGGTGATTCTTCATAAGAAAAAAAACAGGAAGAAAACAGTAGGGTGGATGAATGGGATAAGTGGTTGATTGTGTGGGCGAGAGAGGAGGGGGGGACACTTGAAGTGTTATTATTGTGACGACATCTATCTTCATTTCCTTAATTATACAAGTTCACAAAATGGTTCAGACATGTATTACAAGTTGCAGTTCTGCTCCATTGTATGATAACACAGTCCTTCGTTTTTATCTTCAATCTATCTATCTATTGCCAGACGCCTTAATCCCTTATACGGGGTGGCCACAGACAAATCGCCTCCACGTCACTCTGTCCCCCTCCATTTCATTGCCTTGCTCCCAATTCACACACCCCTCTCTCATATAACTCTCCACTCCATCCCTCCTTCTCATTCTTGGCCTTCCCCTCCCTCTCTCCCCCTCCACCTCATTCACATACACTCTCCTCGTCAGTCTCTCACTCTCCATCCTCTCCACATGGCCAAATCATCTCAATGTGTTTCTCCTAACGCTTCCTATCACATCCACATCTACACCACAACGCTCCTTCACATCCTCATTTGTCAGTCTATCTCTCCATGTGACTCCACATGCTCCTCTCAAAAAACTCATTTCCACTGCTCTCACTCTTGACTTGTGTCCCTCCAACAACGTCCAGGCTTCACTTCCATACGTTAGAGTTGGTATTACAATACTGTCATGTAATAACTTTTTCACTTCCATGCTCACTTCCCTGTTTCTTATCACTGTCTTCAAGGAATCAGCAGCCTTTCTTTCTTGTTGTACCCTTTCAAGCACTTCACCCTCCAAACTTCCATCCTTACTCATCGTACTACCCAAGTACTTAAACGTACTCATACTTTCCAATTCCTCATCATCCACCCTCACTGTACTGTACATTCACTAATTTCACCTCTCTCGAAGACCATAACCTTATTCTTCCCTACATTTACCTTTAGATTCCGTTTCTTACACACTCTCCCAGACTCATCCATCAAGCTTTGCAGCTCCCCTTCGTCTTCACTTAACAACACAGTATCATCTGCAAACAACAGTACAGGGAGTTTCCAAAATGCCCTCTCTCATTCGGGCCACTCCAACATCCACTGCCCTACCTTGTATCTCTTTTATAACCCCATCCATATACAGATTGAACAACCATGGGGACATGACACATCCCTGTTTCAACCCAACCTTCAAATAGAAAAACTCACTCAGTTCAGTATCCATACACACTGCAGCCTTAGCACCCTCATACATGCTTTTTCGTAGTAAATTTTCTATTTTATCTTCAAGAATAATCCATTGCCCGATTCCATCCTTAATCATCCAGTTATTAAACTCCCCTCAGCCCTTTTATACCACCACCCATCAGCCCTTGTTGTCCCCTAGCATCTCTCTCTCCTTCAGCTGCGACTGTTTCGAATCTACTGTATGTACCGAGGCTCACACGGTTGACTCGTTCAGCGATGACTGGCAGTGGCATGTGTTAAAGTTGAAAGTTTGGCTGATCATACACTCTTGTATAGCTACGTTCAGAATTTCCTGAAGTAGTCTCAGTGAATGGCGTTCTTGGCAATTGCTCTCTTCCTGGATGACAGATCAACGTCGAACCTCCCACTAACAAATAGTGTGACCTGACAACGGAACGGTATCATTCGAAAAAAGACTCAACAAAAAAGGATGGGAAGAGACATTAATAAGAATACAAAGTAATCTGACTATAACACGTATGAGTGATGGACTTGGCAGTACCTTGCTTACGGAAGAAAAAAAAAATGTGTAAGGATGAAACAGGCAAATCATACTAAAGGAAAGAAATTTCAAATGAACACAATAAAATCCTCCCTCTCTCTTTGTCATGTAAAATCAAAGAAATACAGTGGATGAAAAAGTACAGTAGCAACGTGCTTGGTCTCACAGCTATATATCTTTATCTGACTATTTATCTGTCTGACTATATAAGTATCTATCTATCTATCTGTCTTTATCAATATCTGTATCTATTTTTCCATCCATCCATCTATCTACTTGTCTATCTATCTGTGTATCTTTTTATCCATATCTATCAATATCAATATGTATCTATCTCTCTATCTAAAGACCTACTTATTTATCTAGCTATAGAATTATCCTTATTTATCTGTTTATAGAAATATCCTTATTTATCTATATATCTATATCAATCTATGTATATCTAGTTATTTATCTATATCTTTATAAAATCTATCTATCTATCTATCTGCCTACCTGTCTACTATCAGTCTGTATGAATATCCATATCTATCTGTCTATCCCTCTGTCTACATCAGTATCATCTGTCAGTCTGTCTATATCTATTTACCTATACCTCTGTCTATCTATTTATCTATCTATATCTCTTTCATTTATCTCTCTATCTATCCATATCATTATCCGTACTTATTTATCTATCTATGTATTTATCTGTTTCTTTATCTATTTATCTATCTACAACCAAGTATGTTGGTGCTGTTTTTCATCCACTGTCTTTTGGTATTTTACGTCGATAATTACTTCAAAGCTTTGCCATATTTTCTTAGTTAAATTACCATAAAGTCAGAGGTGTTATTTTTGTACCAATATCAGTTTCTGCTGAAATACCGAAAGGGTGATCGATATTTAATGAATATTTTAATCCTGTGTTTTGAAATCATTGTAATTTATTCACTTCATTGTATGAGACCAAATGAAGCGGAATAGGTTTTGTATTCTATGACTGGCATTGCTGCTCGTTATAATGGAATTTTTTCCTTATTGATGAATAATCTAATTTGGTAATTGTAGTGAATGCTTCATTAGCTAGTCGTAATCTTTGATGTACATGCTTTGTTACTCCTCCATTATTTATTCTGAGACCCCAGATGGTGCCTTCATTACCATTATTACTCAGATCACCGTCGACTATAATGTCCTTGGTTTTATATTATTCAAGAAATGTAATTCTATATTTTGTTAGGTTGGTTTGTATTTTCAGTTTCTTTCATAAGTGCTATTCTGCCAGTATCTTGTGATGTTCCTCCCGTCATCTTTCTCCCTGATTTTCTTTGGTAAGATTTCAGTTGTGTTATGTCATCTGCCACAGAGTAAACCAATTATTTTTTTAGAACAAAAGGTCAATGTTTAAGGTCACAGAACAAGGTCAACTTAAACAGTTTTTATCCGATCGAGACCATATTTCGCTGAAGGGTTAACATATGGCTATTGATAAAAGGATTCGATTTTCAGAACAATAAGTCAAAGGGTAAGGTCACATGGAAATGTCAAAAGGTGAAAGTCACAGGTCAAAGTCAAATTTCGACTCGTGTGCGTGTTCTTACCTAATTGTTCTTACCTAATTGTATCTTTACAGGAATGAGTCAAGCTCGTACTGTCCCGTGTCTTAAACCATATTTATCGTACATATCCTTAAATTTGTGAATTGTTTTTGCACACACTATTTCATTCGGTAGTGCATTCCATTGATCAATTGCTCTGTTTGGGAAACTGAATTTCCTTACGTCTTTATCACCTCTCTTCTTATGCAGTTTTTTGCAGTGTCCTCTTGCTGATGCTTCTCCATTTGTTAAGTAATCATTTGTCTATTTTCTCCTTTCCTGATATGCACTTATATAGCATTATCATGTCACCTCTTTTCCTTCTCTCCTGTAGTGTTGGTAGATTCAGTTTATTTAGTCTTTCTTCTGGGTAGCTTAGGTCCCTTAAGCTTGGTATCCATCTTGGAGCGGCCCTTTGAACTTTTTCAATCTTGTCTATATGCTTTTTGAGATGAGGACTCCAGACTACTGATGCATATTCCAGGGTTGGTCTAATGAATGATGTTTTTATCCTTCTTAGCATGTCTTCATTTATGTATGTGAATGCTATTCTCATATTTGCAAGCAGTGTATACATGTTCCGTACCTTCTCGCTGATGTGGTCAGCCGGAGATAGTCTGTTATTGATAATCACACCTAGGTCTTTCTCTCTTTCTGATGTGTATAGGGTTTTATTTCCTAACTTATAATCCCAATCAGGTCTTTTTGCACTTTTACCAAACTTGATTACATGACACTTGTCCACATTGAATTCCATTTGCCATGTACTACTCCATTCATGAAGTTTATTTAATTCTTCTTGTAGCTCTTTACAAGAGTCTGTGTTACTAATTCTCCTTTGTATTTTTGCATCATCTGCAAACATATTCAGATAGCTCTCATTTCCAGTGTTACTGTTTATATCATTTATATACATTAAAAACATGATTGGTGCCAGCACTGAACCCTGTGGTACTCCACTAGTCACTTCTTTCCATGATGAGCAGTTTCCTCTTAGTACTGTCCTCATTTCTCTTTTTATGAGAAAGTTTTGCATCCAACAAAACAGTTTGCCTCGAATTCCTCCTTGATGGTACAGTTTCCATAAAAGTCTTTGGTGTGGTACTGTGTCAAAAGCTTTCTTGAAATCTAAATAGATACTGTCCACCCATCCTTCCCTTTCCTGTATTGTGTTTGTTACTCTGTCATAGTAGCTCAACAGATTAGTAACACATGATTTTCCTTTTCTGAAACCAAACTGTCTTTCTGTTATCATACTATGTTCTTCTAGATGATTTACCCAAGCTTTTCTTATAAGTTTTTCTAATACCTTGCTTACAACGCTGGTCAGTGATACTGGTCAGTAGTTGAGTGGATTTTGTCTATTTCCTTTCTTGAATAAGGGGACAATATTTGCTTTTTTTCCAAATATCAGGTAGTTTACCTTGACTCAAGGATTTCTTGAAAATTAAAAATAATGGTTTACTTAACTCCTTTGCACATTCTCGTAATACCCAACATGTGTGTGTGTGTGTGTGTGTGTGTGTGTGTGTGTGTGTGTGTGTGTGTGTGTGTGTGTGTGTGTGTGTGTGTGACTGACATAACTAAAACACTTTTGATCTGACTTGGACCAAACTTTGTGGAAGGGATGAGGGTCAACCGAGGACTTAAGCATATTTTATAGAACAGTATTTCAAACATCAATGTCGTATGGCATGGGCAACTTAAATGGTTTTTGTTCTACTTAGACCAAAGCTTGTGGAATGGTTCAAGACAAGGCGAAAATAAACGATGCATAATTTGAAATCTGTAGAGTTAAATGCCACAAGGGAGAGGTCATAGGTCAAGGTCACATGGCAAGGTCAGCATAAACAGTTTCAATAAAAAAATCGACCAAACTTTGTGAGAGGTTTCAGAGTAAAGCAGGGTTGAAGGGAACTGATTTTGAGAACAATCAGTAAAGATCAAGGTTACTGGTCAAAATCAGATATACAGCCTTTAGACCAATTTGTTGAGTGGGTAGATATTATACTCTGTGAGTGGTCCTTCTTGTACAGCAGACAATTATGGTAGTCTCAGTTGTAGTACTTTTTATTTTAGGTCCAAAATTTATCACATTTGTGTATGGGGGGGAGTGGATCTGTAATGTCAATATAGCATTTTTTTTGGGGGGGGGAGGGGATAAAGCTGTTGCTGTTGCTTCGTGTCACGGGGTTTTTAAATAAATACAGTATTAAATGATAATGTTCAATAATACTGAACAGCAGGAACAAGAATTGTCTTGCTAAATCAAGCAATTACTTACGTCAAGCAATAATTACATTATACCGGCCCGCTTCGCCGACTCTCTCAGAACGAGAATTTATAAACTTTCTCAACAGTACACAGGAGAGACTAATTACTCGCAATCGCTGTTTATTAGTACTGTTAGCCTGTGGAGAAAGTGACTTCACCCCTAACAATAAATAATACTATTAATAATATCAGGTTCTTGCTGATGCGTAACTCCTAGAAGGCACAACGGATTTTAAGCTGAATACAACAAGACTGGCCTAAGTACCAGTTATGAATAGCAAAGCGTTTATGCAAGCTAGGAGCTATAAGGGAAATAAGCTTAATTATGGAGAAATGAAACACGAGTTTACATTACATTAAGCTCAAAGAAAAAGAAGTTAAATTTATTAATTACAAAGGAACAAATTCGTTACATTTCAAAATGAATTCAAAATAAAGAGATCACACTCACTCGCTCACTCAGAAGCAACCTCTTAAACCTAGGAAAAGCACCTTAACTAAACTCTTAAGTCTAGGAAAACGAAAAGAAAATACTGGTCAATGTAGCGTATCACCAAGGAAGGGTGGGAGCCTGGAGAACTGTAGTCTAGTGGAGTCTGGGTGCTAGATGACCTCTCTCACTCTCACTACTGGAGCACAGAACCTCACTCCGTTGCGACAGACAAAAGACTCTTCAAATACGATGCATGTGGTAGGATATTGTACAGGCCAGCGGAAGAAGGCGTGGCCAACGGTTGAGGCAAGCAGAGGCGAACAATAAAGAAACAATAGCATCGCTCAGTAGAGCCCTTAATGACGTGCATTAGATCGGTCACTTTTGAAACAGTGACGAATGTTTTGAAAAAAGTATACCACCGAAATGGAAAGAGAAACGGTTAACTGAATGAAACACAGTGAGTTTTCCACTAATAGTTTGTGGTTTCTCACAAAAGGAAAATGTCGCGAATTTGATTCGTGATATTACGGCCCTACAAAATGAAATTTTTTCCTTATGGGAAAAAATTTGTGGATATATATATATATGTGTACACATCCTAACTCATTCACACAAGATTCACACTATGGTGTGTGTGCTATCCTGCTACAGGAGAAAATCACTATTGCCAATGAGCGTAAAAACCTCGTATTTACGTTAATAGAGGCAAGCTTGAAGGAAAAAACTCTGTGACAACGGTGAAAATCCTGTACTCAGGTCAAACTGAGCGAAAGTTCGCTACATTTACACTGATAACTAATTGTTGTGTAGCGTGGTGTATGTGATACACGGTGTAGGTGCGACAGTTGTAGTGTAACTGTACCTATGTGTAAAATGACGCAGTAAATATTAATAATATGGCAATGACGAAGGCAGAGGAGAAGAGGCGGCAGCGTGCGGCAGACGATCAGCTGGCCTGCACAGCAAAACTGCTACACCCATCGCTGTACCTGCAAAATCAATTAAGGTGGAGCATCAAAAGTGTCAATGAGACAAAAATTCTTATTACATTACAATTACTCTCTCTGCCTAGCAATCAGTACATGCTATGAAAGGTACGCTCTAGCTGAAAAATACGAGTGACAGCCTAAGCTTCGTACATTCGAGGTCGCCATTAATTTATTAGATAGATTATTAACCAGGAAACGTAGTCCCTGGACGCCGTTGGTCTCGAGGACTCGTGTAGTTTACTGGTTAAATTTAACTCTACACTTACGATTAGTGTTGGCAAGTTGAGAATCCTTATGCAAACTCGGGCTCGTGTGTCCGCAGACACAGCCTCGAACTGCACACGGGTCCTCAACCTCTGCCTTAAGCTAGTGCCTATATTAATATCGGGGAGCTGAGAATCTTTGTGCTAACTCGGGCTCGTGTGTCCGCAGACACAGCCTCTAGTCGCCTCTGCGGGGTTCTCTCTCGAACTTCCGCCTTAACCTACAGTACTTATATTAATATCGGGGAGCTGAGAATCCTTGTGCAAACTTGGGCTCGTGTGTCCGCAGACACAGCCTTGGGTCGCCTCTGCGGGTTCTCGAACTTTTCCTTAACTTACGGTACATAATATGTATGTACAGGCCCTGGACATGATGTGTCCTGTGGGGCCAACGGGCGAGACGTCAGGTCTGCACCCACTTCACCACTACCCTGTCTCTCAACTGACTCAGAGATTACAGGTGTGGTTTCAAACGGCACTGGAAGGACTTGTCCCTGATTGGTGTTACATGGACACACATTGCAGGAATGCACAAAACTATCTATGTCTCGTCCCATCCCTGGCCAGAAAAAGTCAGCTTGGATACAGCCCTGGGTCTTCCTTTTGCCCATGTGACCTCCTGAGGCTGAACAATGACCCCATTGTAACACTGCTAGGCGGTACTTGGCGGGAACGACAAACTGCAGTTGAACCTCGCCCACGGGTGTTCGTGACTCACGGTAGAGCCGTCCTTGTTTGCAAAGGAACTTGGCTCGACCTCCCCGTAAATACTTAATCACTCGACCCTTTTGTTTGTTCCGTACGGCAGCAAGTGTCGGGTCAGAATGTTGTTCTTGAACAACAAGTTGGCTACACATCAGATCTTGCGGCGATTCAATGGTCACTGGGGTGACACAGTCTGGAGCCTCAGCCATGGCTCATGTTACTGTAGCCAAAGTCTGAGTAGCGTCATCTTCGGTGCAACTATCCTTGACACTGGGAATGTTGCCTACGATTAGGTCAAATAAAGGTTCTGGCATGACAACTGTGAGTGTCGTACCAGTATAAAATGGAGATGCCACCTGGATACATGCCTCAGGGAACAATCTCACTGATCCATCTATAAGGTTAGCTTGGATCTGTCGACCTGTGCACTGCTCAGGCCGAACTAAACTCTGCTTGACAGAGCAACCTGAGGATCCATTATCTCTTAGGACCTTCACAGGAATGGCTCCCACAAACCCTGGCTGAACAAGGAAGGTACTGTCACCTGTGGGAGGGCCTGTGGAGGAAGCAGCTAGCCACTTATGAGGCTGCTGAATAACTGATGCGGCAAACATGGTGCCTTGAGACTTAGAAACTTGAGGGGTCGTACTCACTGCCTGTGGAGACAGAACATTGGCCATCTGTGGAGAGGGGTTCACTGTCACTGTGGGACTAGTGAACTGTGGGGAAGTACCCATACTGGTAGGGACATGACCACCGTGCTGCTGCTGAGGAATGAAGGCTGCGTTTGCTTCCTGCCTCCTATTCACTTAAGCTGGTGGTGAAAAGGACAGTCCCGACGGTCGGTTGCGTAGCTGACACTGCTGTTGGTTAGGGTACTTGTTGTACCGGTTTCACTCAGGTTTCTGAGTGTTTTGCCCCTGGTCCTTCCACTGCAGTTTTGGACCTTGGCCATTACTCTGAGAACGGCCTTGGTGCTGGGATTCAGTCTGAGATGGCTTCCCAGACTTGGCAGTATCTTTTCTGCTGTTCCAGGTGTTTTGCTTATGAGTTTGGTACCCGTAAGCAGTGAAATATGCATCAGCCTTTTCCACCATTTGGCTGGCATCTTTCACCTGGCAGATCTTAAGCTGTGCTATGAGCTCAGCAGGCCACGACCTCTCTAGCTGTGTATGCAGCATAAGGTCAATTATCCCCTCACGCATGGAAGGAGTTTCATCTTTCTCCATCCACTCACCTAAGTAAGCAGTGAGACGGTCGAGGAACTGAACAGCTGTCTCCTTGTCTTGGAGACGAGCTCGCATGAACTGAACTTTGGCGTTGTCTACTGTGAGACCATACACCTTAATGAGTGCAGCTTTCATCATCTCATATGTGAGATTGTCTCCACGAATTCTGTGGAGAACATCGAGGGCAGGGCCCTCAAATAAACTAAGAAATTGGAGTCGCTTAGCTGCCTCATCCAGTTGATACATGTCTGCCATGTCCTCAAAACGAGCTATGTATGGCTCAATTCGCTCGCCTTCCTTGTATGAAGGAAGCTTGATGCGTGGGGTCACCAGGACATGTGCAGGGAGAACGCTCGTGGAGCTTGGACCAACTGCACCAGACGTGTCTGAAGCCAAGGAATCTCGCTTGAGCTTCAGCACTTCAAATTCATGTTTTTCGCGTGTCTCTCGCTCGGCACGTTCGTGTTCTCGTTCTCTCTCGCGTTGTTGTAACTCGTATTGACGTTCTCTCTCTCGTTCCTCACGCTGTTCTCGCTCGTGTTCTAAGTCAAGTTCGCGCTGTTTTCGCTCGTGTTCGCGCTGTTCTCGCTCGTATTTGTGCTCCTTTTCACGCTGCTCTTGCTCACATGCACGCTCTCTTTCACATTCTTCGCGCTGTTCTCGCTCGTATTCGCGCTGAATCTTACGCTCTTCACAGGCATCATTCTCGCGCTGCTGCTCCTGATTATGCCGTGAGAGTATGTACTCTTTAATTTCAGTTGGGTCCATAAGACCCATATCTTTGGCTTCCTGTAAAAATACGGTGGTAGCCATGATGCTAATTTACTAAGCAAGCCGAAACTGAGTACTGACTGCTGCTTCGCAAACGAATTCTAACACAAGTAAAGAATACAGACACAAGCTAGTGGTGACCAATCTTATCTACTTAACTGGCAAAGAATAAAGCAAAAATGCAAATGACTGGGAAGACTCAATAATTAACGCAATGGGTACGGTGACTTCCCAGGAGCGAATAAAATCGTCTGGCGTTACCAAGAATAAAGTACTAAATAGAGTTAAGCACTCTATGGATTAATAAAGCAGAAATTCACTTGCTAAACTAACGGTAAACACCAGTTAGCTTGTGCCTATAAACTTTAATTATAAATACCTAAATATGAACGAATGAGCATTATCTCGTGAATAGCTTTAGAGTTAGGAGTTAATATCTTGGAATGAGGTCGCCAATGGTCACGGGGTTATTAAATAAATACAATATTAAATGATAATGTTCAATAATACTGAACAGCAGGAACAAGAATTGTCTTGCTAAATCAAGCAATGATTACTTTATACCGGCCCGCTTTGCCGACTCTTTCAGAACAAGAATTTATAAACTTTCTCAACAATACACAGGAGAGACTAATTACTCACAATCGCTGTTTATTAGTACTGTTAGCCTCTGGAGAAAGTGACTTCACCCCTGACAATAAATAAGTAATACTGTTAATAATATCAGGTTCTTGCTGATGCGTAACTCCTAGAAGGCACAACGGATTTTAAGCTTAATACAACAAGACTGGCCTAAGTACCAGTTATGAATAACAAAGCGTTTATGCAAGCTAGGAGCTATAAGGGAAATAAGCTTAATTATGGAGAAATGAAACACGAGTTTACATTACATTAAGCTCAAAGAAAAAGAACTGTTAAATTTATTAATTACAAAGGAACAAATTCAACGTTACATTTCAAAATGAATTCAAAATAAAGAGATCACACTCACTCGCTCACTCAGAAGCTAACCTCTTAAACCTAGGAAAAGCACCTTAACTAAACTCTTAAGTCTAGGAAAACGAAAAGAAAATACTGGTCAATGTAGCGTATCACCAAGGAAGGGTGGGAGCCTGGAGAACTGTAGTCTAGTGAAGTCTGGGTGCTAGATGACCTCTCTCATTCTCACTACTGGGGCACAGAACCTCACTCCGTCGCGACAGACAAAAGACTCTTCAAATACGATGCGTGTGGTAGGATATTGTACAGGCCAGCGGAAGAAGGCGTGGCCAACGGTTGAGGCAAGCAGAGGCGAACAATAAAGAAACAATAGTATCGCTCAGTAGAGCACTTAATGACGTGCATTAGATCGGTCACTTTTGAAACAGTAACGAATGTTTTGAAAAAAGTATACCACCGAAATGGAGAGAGAAACGGTTAACCCGCCCCGTCCCGATGACGTATGGGTACGTTGCAACGATTTGCATTTGCCAGTCCCGGCGACGTACCAGTACGCCGTGCAATTGCAATGTGCATAATTTCGACAATTTTCAAATTTCGCGCTTGATTTGCGGTACATACCCTCGCCTGACCTTCTCCTACCTGCCACCAGGCGGGGACACTCGGCGACCCTGCAAGGACCCGCGGTAGCCCGCCACTCGTCCACTCACCTGGTAGCCACGGTCCTGCTCAGACATGGCTAAGAGAGGTCTCTCAGAGAGCGAAATTCAAGTCACCCTGGACACCTTTACCGGCGACAGTGATTCCCCACTGGATGACGAGGAGATGGACAAGGATTATGTGCAGCCAGAGGAGGAAGAAACCACTAGCAGTGACGAGGAAGTTCCGTCACCCAGGAAGCGGCAGTATGTGACCTCCGTGCTGCTAGAGAGGGGCAGGAGGCAAAGAAGGCACATGGTATATCATATCCCTATCCCCAGCGTGCCTTGGAAGCAGAATTCGAGGTCGAGGACGAGGATGAGGACGAGGACGGAGCCGTGGGATGTGCTGCCACGTGGTATGGACGGGAGGTGATTACACATCGTGGCCCAGAGCGCACACCACGTCGTATGAGCAGGTATGGGCCTAGCATTCTGTTTGGGGAGCTAGGAAGTGAAGTGGAGGGAGTGGGGAGTGAAATGGAAAGTCCTGGGATTAGGGAAAGTGAGAGTGACGTGGGTGAGTCATTGCTCTCCCTACACAGTGTGAGGCGGCAGAGTGGATCACGTGGGCCAGTGCGGGTGCGTTCATTATCACGTGGGGTTGTGAGGGAGGGGGAAGGTGGGGAGGAACCACTCCAAAGCACGTCTTATGCTCCCCAATATCCCCTAACACGTGGTCGAGCAAAGTTGCGTGAGAGAGCACGTGGTGTGGTAATGGAGGGGGAAGGTGGGGAGGGACCATTCCCCAGCACGTCTTCTGCTCCCCAATATTCAACAATTTCATCCCCACAGCCCCCTAATGTTCCTCAAGGCCGTAAGGGTAAGGGAAAGGGAAAGGGTAAAGGCAGAGGGAAGAGGAGTGACAGTGGGGAAGCCCTCCGTACTCCTTCTCCCCAACCTCCCCAACCAGGATCTCCTCCCCACCCAGACGAAGGCGGTGATGGGGACGAGGGATTTGTGTCGTGGGATTGGGAGGATGGGAGTGATTTTTCTCCCCTCATTCACCCCTTCACTGAGCAAGGGCGATCTGGCTGCATTGCACCAGGTATTCACTGTAATTCAAGCAGGTTGGATTTTTTCCACCTGTTTTTCAGTGAGGCCTTCGTAGATCAGATCGTTTTTCAAACAAACCTGTTTGCAAGCGCCCAGCGCCTAGAAAATGAAAGATTGGGAACAAGGAGTAGGCATTCTATGATTTATGATTACCCTGTCTCCATTCCAGAAATGTTCTTATTTTTTGCCCTTGTCCTTTTGATGGGTATAATAAGAAAAAATAGAATTCCTGCTTACTGGACTAGGGACCCTGTTATGTTTACCCCCATATTTGGTCAAGTGATGAGCCGTAATCGGTTTCAACAAATTCTAAGTCGCCTCCATTTTTATGATGCTAATGACCCTGCAAATGCAAACAACACTAACAAAATGAGGCGAATTAGGCTGGTCTTTGATCACCTCAGGCAAACCTTTCGATCCTCATTCTATCCCTACAGAGATCTCGTCATAGACGAGAGTCTCGTGTTGTGGAGAGGCAATATTTCATTCAGACAGTATATACCCAGCAAAAGGCACCGTTTTAGGTTCAAGATCTTTGTTATGTGTGACTGTAGGACTGGATACGTGCAAGACATAGTCTTGTACACCGGTGCACAGACAGACATAATAGAAGATCGAAGTATAGGACTTTCGGGAGCAGTGGTAAAGACGATGATACAAGACTACCTTCATCGTGGTCACGTTCTCTACCTCGACAACTGGTACACTAGCCCTCTTCTCGCTCGTTATCTTCACACACATGAAACGGGAGTCTGTGGAACCGTAAAGGTGAACCGGCGTCACATGGTCAAGGTAGGCGGAAACTTGCAAGGAGTGAGGTTGTCTTCTTCAAAGCCAACAACATCCTTGCAACAATGTGGAACCACAACAGAGAAGTAAGCCTCTTGTCCACGGTTCACCGCCCCTTGATGCACCGTACTGATTCTGTTGATTACCATAGCGAGAGCAGGCGTCGTGTTTGGAAACCTGAGTGTGTAATGGATTACAATATAAACATGCGCCTCGTGGACCAGTCTGACTCCATGATATCGACGGTAGAGTGTGCCAGGACCACGATGAAGTGGTACAAAAAACTGTTCTTTCACTTGCTAGATATCACTGCTCTGAATTGCCACCACCTTCACGCCATGACCACAGGAGTTCAGGAAACATTTGAAGGGTTTGTGAGGGAGCTCACACGAGAAATCTTTGCTAAGTATGCTGTTGAAACGCCCCAACAGCGCACCCGCACTGCCCCCATTACCCAGACTCCCCAGAGAATATCCGGCCGCCATTTCCCTACTCCTATCCCTCCCCAGCCCAACAGACCTAGGCCCCAGCGCAGTTGTCACGTGTGCAGTAATTCCCAGGTAAGACTCACGACACAGAGGAAGGACACCCGCTATGAGTGCGTGCAGTGTGACGTGGGTCTGTGTATTCACCCATGTTTTAGTGAATATCACACGTTGATGCAATTTTAGCATGGTGTGAATGCGAAAGGACGCTGAAATTATGAGGTAAATGCGACAGACAGACGCTCTGTGAAAATATCAGTCATGTGGATCGCCAAATATTAGTATAAAGTGCCTACGGGTAGAACATAAGTGAAAACATTGGGTGTAAGTATATAAATCTGCCCTAAGTTGAAACTTACATAGAGAGGGTTGTTTGATGCGATATTCTGTCGCTCAGTGCAATAAATACGGCCCCTTATTATATATTTATTATTATGTGACATTCTTACGGGTATAATATAAGTTCAAATTATTGTATATGATGATGTATATTCTAAGTCAAATATTCATAGCGTGTCTATAAAGATAAGATTTCCTGACGCTTAGTCGAATGAATAAGGCACGTATTAGTCAAAATAAAAGTCAGCAAGTGATAAAGTGAATAATTAGTATATAAGTGTGTGAGTGAAATAGTATATAAGTGTGTGAGTATTATGTATGACGAAACATTCCTTGCGAGGGTATTTTCAGGCGATATTCTCACGCTCACTTGAATAAATAATGGCAGTAAGTATGTACAGTGCATTCTAGGGGTGTAAACGTGTGTAATGTAAGTGGGAAAATATAATTGGAGTGAATAAATAAAGTAGATGATGAAACACGAGTGTTTGAGATCGTGGTTGCTACGTGAATAGGCGCTAGCATATCGCTAAATGCCCTCGTAATGAATGAAAATAATTGAAAACCTTCACAGTGGTGGAGGAAATGTTCTATGTAAATGGGAAAATAATTGGAAAGTGATAAAACAATTTGGTATGTTGAAATACGAGTCATAGCGAGTGCGCTTACTAAGCTGATGTGCGCTAAACTTATGCTGCATGTCATCATAATGAATGAAAACATCTGAAAACACTTACAAACAGTTGTAATTGGTAAATTGTCATTGAAACAGAAGTATACAAGAAGAAAAAATGATAGGTTGACTCATACCAGAAACTTAGCATATAGCATGTTACGACTCGGACCTAACTCGCTATGCTCGCGCGATGGTACAATGCTTATTTTTCCTATATATGTGTCTGAAATCCATTATATTGTTACTGTTATTGTTTATTAGTTCAAATTCAATAAATGTAGAGGTGTTGTGTGTTGTTTGTCCCATTATTCCTTACCATAGAAAACGTAAACGCATATCCAGCCCATTACAGAATACGATACCTGCGGGGGGAAACCGCACCTGTACAGACCACTTATAGACCGCAGAGACCACTTTCTTCATGATTTTCCATCGTTTCTCGACCTAAGCGGAAGTTTTAGAAGAAAATTTTTTTTTCCAAAAAGGCTCGGGACGGGGATGTCATAGGTGCGGAAAGGCTCGGGACGTGACGGGTTAACTGAACGATACACTGAGTTTTCCACTAACAGTTCGTGGTTTCTCACAAAAGGAAAATGTCGCGAATTTGATTCGTGATACTTCGTATGCTAATGGTATGGCCATGTTTGTGTTTTTCTTTTGTTTGTGTGTGTGTGGTCTAAATCAATATTGTTGTTGATTTTTAAATATTCTCTTAGTCTATTGCTTCATAATGTTTCAGGTAATTTACCAGGATATTCTAAAAGATTTTGCCCTACAGTTTTCAGGGTGTAATGGCGATTTTCCTACTATTGATATGAGAGTTTATCATTGCCTTTTAAAAAATTAATTATCTGATATGAGAGTTATTATTACTGTTTTAAAATGATCGAGAGTTATCCCGGTGATATACATGAACTAAAAATGCGTTGACGTTGTGGTGGTAATAGTTCAGGTACTTCTTGTATCGTTTTTTTACCACTATTCTCAATTTCAACATTTCCCGCTTAATTCTTTTTTGTTCATATGTGGTCATCTCTATCGTTAATACGTTGTCGTTACTGAGTTTACTGAAGTCTTTCGTATGATACTGTAGGGTATGATGATGGATGTCAGTTTCAAAAACGTTTAAAGGGATGTCTTATTGATCAATGTCAAATAATTCATACTATTCATCAAAAGCACTGAAGAAACTGCTTCAGACTGAGCGTAAAAGTTATACTTTATTCCTAACGCTTGTGGATTTTTTTCATAATTTTTATTAATTAAATAACATATCTATTAGTCAGAATTCTCGTTACATTGTTTCTTTTTCTGCAGAAAAGTTGTGGGTTGTTCAAAATTGTTGGGAGTCAGTTTACTTGTCATTATATATATATATATATATATATATATATATATATATATATATATATATATTCGCAGGTCTTCATTCTGTGATTACAGGTTCTTCCATGTCTGAGTATAAAGAACATCTGTTTAACTTCCGCCCGATTTACAATAATAAATCATAAACTTCTCCGAACCTTTTTTTTTTTTTTTATGCGAGGAAGAAGGAACCAAAGGCCATGGCCCGCAGTAACAGTTCCTTCCAAGAGAAAAACAAAATACAATAGAGAGCCAAATTCAAGATCCGATCATTTTGAGATGCCTGGACACACTGCGTTTGAAAGACTGGAGATCATAGGCAGCAGGAAATACAGACAGAGGGAGACAGTTCCAGAGCTGACCTGTTGCATAAATGAAAGACTGGGAGTAACGGTTAACTCTTGCATTAGAGAGTTGGACAGAAAAGGGATGAGAGTTTGCTGCCAGACGGGTGCTACGCGCCCGTCGTAGAGGTGGAGGAATGCAAGCAGACAGTTCAGAGGAGCAGTGACCATTAAAGTAGCGATAGAAAAGAGATAAAGATGCAACAGTGCGGCGAAGAGACAGAGGTTGAAGGGAGTCAGTAAGAGGAGGAGAGTTAATGAGACGAAAAGCCTTTGACTCCACCCTATTGAGAAGAGCTGTATGTGGGAGCCTCCCCACACATGAGAGTTGTACTCCACACAGGGGCGGATAAAACCTCTGTATAGAGTCAACAATTGTGCAGGGGTAAAGAAAGAGCGGAGTCGGCTTAGCACACCCAATCTCTTGGAAGCAGATTTTACAAGAGATGTAATATGATCTTTCCAAGATAAGTCCTGAGTAAATGAAACCCCAAGCATGTTCAAGGATGATGCAGGATTCAGCTGAATATTATTAAACATTAATGGGTATACCTGTGGAAGATTTTGTCGGGTTGATAGGTGTAAGAACTGAGTCTTAGATGCATTAAAGACAACCATATTATTTTTACCCCAGTCAGCGATACGAGCCAAGTCAGACATTAGGTGTGCCATAGCCTCATCCCTTGTTTCTTGAAGTAACTGTTGAGATGGGCGTTGCGGAAACCGAATGGAAAGGTGAAGGGTGGAGTCATCAGCGTATGAGTGGATAGGGTTAGATGTACAGCTTAGAAGATCATTGATGAATAAAAGGAAGAGAGTTGGTGATAGGACAGAGCCCTGAGGAACACCACTGTTGATAGATCTAGGAGAAGAACGATGGCCGTCTACAACAGCGGCTATAGAACGACCAGAAAGGAAGCTAGCGATGAAGGCACAGATAGAAGGATAGAAACCGTAGGAGGGCAGTTTGGAAATTAAAGATTTATGCCAGACTCGATCGAAAGCCTTTGAGATGTCAAGTGCAATGGCAAAGCTTTCGCCAAAGTCCCGAAAGGAGGATGACCAGGAGTCTGAAAGGTAGGTGAGAAGATCGCCAGTGGAGCGTCCCTGACGGAACCCATACTGACGATCGGAAAGAAGGTTGTGATAGGAAAGATGCCTTAAAATTTTTCTATTAAGAATTGACTCGAAAACTTTTGAAATACAGGACGTTAAAGCAATTGGACGATAGTTGGAGGGTTGGGAGTGGTCACCCTTCTTTGGGACTGGCTGAATGAGAGCAAACTTCCAGCAAGAAGGAAAGGTACAAGTTGACAGACAAAGGCGAAAGAGTTTGCCTAGGCAGGGTGTAAGCACAGAAGCACAGTTCTTGAGAACAACAGGAGGGACCCCATCAGGCCCATATGCCTTGTTAGTACTGAGGCCAGTGATGGCAGAAAATACATCAACTGAAGAAATTTTAATGTCAGCCATGAGGAAGTCAGAGGGGAGAAGTGATGGAGGAACAGCACCGGAATCGTCTAAGGTGGAATTGGAGGAGAAAGTCTGTGCGAAGAGATCTGCTTTATCAGTAGAAGAAATAGCTACAGAACCATCAGAGTAGAAAAGAGGAGGGAAGGATGATGAGGTAAAGTTGTTAGAAAGATTTTTGGCAAGGTGCCAGAAGGAGCGGGAAGAATTCGAGTTGGAGAGTTGAGAGCATTTAGTATGGATGAAATTATTTTTAGTAGAGCGAAGAACAGACTTAGCACGATTCCGGGCAGAAACGTAAAGATGATGTGATTCAGGGGTGGGTTGGCTCCGGTACCTTTTGTAGGCCCTCTCCTTGTTGCGGACAGCATTAGAACAAGCGTGAATAAACCAAGGCTTTCTTGCATTAGTCAAAGGATATGAGAAAGGAATGTATGCTTCCATGCCCGAGAGAATAACCTCCGTAATGCGCGAGGCACACTCAGATGGCTCCCGGCCATGGAAGCAATAATCATTCCAGGGAAAATCAAAGAAGTACTGCCTGAGGGCCTGGATTATCTGGATATTACATGGAATTTGAGAACGGAACAATCTTATAGTATAGAGTGTGGGAGTTTGATTTTTTTAAATGCAGTTATTATTGTTTGATACGATGTGGTCAAATAATTGTCTTCCACTTCTAAAGGCTTATCACTCAAATTCCTCCAAATTTGTTTGACAAACTGGTGTTTTAATATCGATGTAAGTTTTGTAGAAACTGTAAATATTGGCCTAGATGGTCAGGAGCGATGAGTGGTTCAGGTTCTGTTTGAGTGAAGTGCATAGTTTTGGTAATTGAGACTATAATGTTAGGAGTTGTAGCTGAGTTATGCCTGATTAAAGTTGAGAAGGATGGTCCTATTGTATATGCATGGTCATACCCATTTCTAATAATTTATTTAATAAATTTCTAACACTTACTGAATGTACAGTCGTGTTCAGGATTCTTTGAGCACTTCTGGTGACTTCTGGCATACTTCGCCTTAAGTTATCCGTCCCCGACCCCCGAGTATAGTTTTCACTTGGTTTGTCTGTTTATTTGTCTGTCTGTGAGTCTGTTCACAACTTTACGCAAAAACTACTGGTGTGATTTTGACTAAAACTACAGGGATGATGGGCTATGATCTCATGATTAAATTTTGGGCCAAAGTTGGCCACGGCCCAGGCTGTAGAAAAAAAAAAAAAAAAAAAACGTTTTTCGCCATAACTACTTTCAAATTTGTCATATCGACATGAAATCAAAACCTAAAGATGCATCTTTCAAATCTGCATCCTATAATATGCCTCATTACATCAGGAGGGGTCTTGTCATAAAGACTTTGTATCATAAAGCAGCGACTTTGTATTTGCTTGTAGAGGCGTATATTTTAGACTTGTGGTCGAGCGGCTTTTATATCTTGTAGTAGTTTCCCCACCAAATGTCATGTAGTGACAGGAGAGGTAAAGAATAGTATGGGACTATTTTTATTTGTCTTGGAAATATTAAACACGGAACGAGTATAAGTCCCGGGTAGCTACCTCCCTGTCTTGCTATCTCTCTCTCTCTTTCTGTTCTAAGGCTAATCTCCGTCTCGACCTCTCTCTAGGGTCGCTTGTCTCCTTCTGTCTAGCCTGTTTGGTGGCTAATCTCCGTCTGAGCTCTCTTTCCTAAATTCTGGTGTAGCAGGGGTGTGTCACGTGTGTTCCTCGTGGATCTTTGTTCACGAGAGGACTGCTGACAGCTAACTGCATCATCTCCTTACTGGCCGCTGTCGTCAGCTTTCCTCCGTGTAAGCATGTTTAGCGCTGCTCGATTCTCGCAGACACAACACCTTCTCATCATTTGACTTCCTGCTTCTATCTGTCTCTCTATCTATCTATTTATCTATCTATCTATTATGATTTGCAATTATAATATGGAGACCTATCACATTCTCATCCCCGTTAGTGGTAAGGGAGTCAATGTCAGGCGGGTCGGGCCTAAAATTTCAAATGGGCATAAAATTGTCAATTTTCATCCGATTTACACCAAATTTGATATGACATTTCGGACTATATATCCGGTTGTGTTTATACGTCAGCATTAAAATGACTTCCGGGGACGTGTTCGCTGTGCTGTGACACAGTTTCTTCTCTGCAACAGTAACTTCTAAAATTCTATGAATAAAGAGCATTCCAGTGTATTTTGTCGTTACATGGCTTAGGGAAACAAGAACATTTAGAGGCCAAAATAAACCTCTATCCCGCATGATGTCATGGTCACTGCAGACCAGGGAACCTGCCAAACCGCGCTACCACATATCCCCACATTTTTTACTAACATTATTCTATGGTGGATCTGATTTGAGCGCATACTGTAGTAACCAGTAAAATATCACTTTGTTGAAAGAAATATTTTCTGATACAATGAGTAGGACGCTGAGTAGGGAAAACTTATAGGATGACAGATCTGAATTTGTCAAAAAGTAAACTAATTTCACACTCAGTTCATCTGCTTCCATGATAGTTAAAATAATGACATTTAAAACTGTACCACTGATTGGGAGTTTTCACGTGATTACGAAAATAATCATCTATGTGACATGAGTAACCAAGATTGTGATACATATCCCACAGTAATTAATCATAACAGTCCGTGGGATAGGAGGGATTCACATGCACCCTCCCCCCCTCAGGACTAAACCTCTTTGGTATTTTCTAGTTCCTTATGACCTGAGGATCACAAAAAATTATGTTAACAGCAAATTTTGGTTCCCAAGATACGCTACAGACTGGTTTTTGCATCGACTAGTAATTACACGAGGCAATATTTTGGCGGTGGGCGTAACAATTTGTGTTATAAATTGGTGTTCTGATGGGTTAATGACCACTTGTTTGGTATCATATTGTTGCTCCTGCTGTCCTCTGTCATCTCATAGAAAGTATGTAAGAATTAATTAGTGATGGCATCAAGAGGTCAGAGGTTATGTTCCATTGGTCAAAGGGAAAATCCGGCACATCGACATTTGCAGACACGATGGAGGCCATTTTATTCCGTGATTTTTTTTTTTTTTTAACAAAAACTGTGTTGTACTTTCAGGAAACCCTTTCATAATCATCAAAATTATCAATGTTTTACAATTTTGTCCACCAACTTCCTTGGAATCACTTTAAATAATGTAACACATAAATCATACACTCATGTTTATGATATAGCCTAGTGTGTGGACACCATTGCTATTGGACTGCAACTCCCATTCTCACTGTTGATGCATTATATTAAATGTCACAGTCACCGTCAATGTCACTTTTGCTGAAAAACTCTGTGCCGGGGACACTGTCTTCGTCATCTTCGTGTGAGACTCTAGTATCAGTCTCCTCCTCCAATACTTGCTCTAGTATATCCACAAGCTGAGTTGGCAGGATCTCTGAGTCAGTCCACTTAGGCTTCATTAATCCACTTTTGTCTGTCCATCAATGGCCATCGACAGGGTCTGGAACAAGTGGCTCTGCAATATGTGCTCGTTTCCAGATCGCAACTTAAAAATTAGCCCGATTCAGGTGCTGCAAGAGACAGCTCAGTTAAGATGGCAATGCTCCCAGGTCAAAGTTACGAGAATGTTGCAGCACGCTCTTTTTTCCCACCATATTTTGCCTGGAGAGAGGAATACCTCAAGTCATTCACCTTTGTCATGCGAGAATTTCCATACACGGAACAAGTGAACTCCTCCCCAACATCTATGACTTCCTCCTCCACGTCCCATGTGTCTCCAGGTCTAAAGAATGCCTTCTGAACTTTTCATTTTTTTCAAGCATTTTTTTAAGAGTCAAACCTTTCCTATACCCTTAAAACAACTAGCACTGTCACAGCCGGAAAATCTATGCATACCCAGAAGGGCAGAACAATATTTGATGTAGTCTTCAGTCAGCTCCTGAATGTGTAGGTCCTGAAGCACAGCATACTCTGTTGCCTTTCCAGGCGACTTGATAAGGGCATTCACTCGATCCTTCGACAGCTCAGGCAGGTTTGTGAGAGGCATCTTTCCTTTAAGCCCTTTCATCTCTAAGTTTCTACAGACTAACAGTTGCTTGAGGGCCTTTATCATCACCCTGTGGCAGTGAATTGATCGAGAATAATTCTTGCTGGTAAAACGCCACTCAATGACCCTGATGATATCAGGCCAGATTCTGACAGGACTTTGGACAGACCTGTACCATTCATATTCTTGTTAATCATCTTCAGGAAACCAAACACAAGGTGATATGTTCCTATCATTATAATGTGGTCTGCATATTTCTCTTGGTTGTTCCACGTCAACAGAAATGATTTTATACAAACACCCAGATCGAAAGTGATGATCACATATTTCTGTCCAACTTCCCTGGATGCATCTTCTGAGTAGCACAGGCACTCTGGACAGCGCTGTAATCTGTGACTGCATGTGGGATAATCGGGTAGTATTCAACAGGTGTCAGTCTGGATGATGTCTCTCAAGTCAGTGACATATCCTCCCTAAGCTGGCAAGGTCTGTTGCTGGTTAGTTTTCAAACTGTGAAGGCAGATAAGAATCCACAGCTAGTTCTTGATGAGCAACTGCTTGTGTGCCTCTTTATCCCCTTCCACATATGTACGCACAATTACATAAGGGCTTTTCCGTCTGCCAACGTAGCAGTCTTCTGGAGCTGTCTCCGCAGTAGACGTCGTGGTTCGTTGACCAGTCTGTGGAAGAGAAACAGGCAGTTGTGGCTGAACACCATCCACTTCCTGACCAGCCACTGTGATGACCTCCTGCAACATTATACTATGGGTCCTGTGAACAGACCTTGCCCCTGCTAAATCAATGACAAATTCATAGGATTACATAGGATTATATAGGAAAGCAAACAGCAACAGATCTTATGGTCCTTTCGAGGCTGCTTGTTACAGAGAAGAGTATGAGTACAAGATCTAACTCTGCATAGTGAAGGATAAGGATAGTAAAGCAAGAAGGCTCCCCCCACTCCCAAACCCTCCAGGTAAAAGTGAGAAAAACCACCACACAGCATGGAAAAACTGACATGGAAATTTCACAGGAAATACTGGAATGGAAGTCACATTCTATAACACTTTGTTTATAAGCTACCTGTTTGAGTAACCTGAAAGTGAAAGTAATCAAATAAACTAAGTTACGGCATAACATTATAAACGGGTACGTTGAGTTAATGGGGAGTCTGTGGACATAACGTGGAAACTACACAGTGCACAGTGTGGATGTTTAGGGATGATGGGGCAGCCTTGCCTGGCTCTTTTAACCCGTCACGTCCCGAGCTATTTCGCACCTCCGACACCCCTCAATCCCATGTTGTTTTTGGATTTTTTTTTTTTTTTGCTAAAACCTCCGCTTTTGATGAGAAACATCGAAAATTCATAGAGAAATCGCTCACCTGAGGTTTAAAATACTCGATACAGGTAGCAGTACCTCGTTACCTTACTGGGTTTTCTATCAGGCTGGCTCCAAAGAAAACGAGTTCTATGGGAGGGTAACTATTCCACACCACTCATAAACGGTATTTATTTATTTATTTGGTATGAATTTATATGAAGTATGAGAGTATATTGGTTTTCAAACAGTAATATAGGCATTATAAGCATTGTTTCACTCAGTAACTCATCAACATAACTGACCTTTTATGGCGACATTACCTGATCATCATTTCTGACTGTTTCTTCCTCTAATGCTATGTAAACTTTGTCCTTCACATTGTCATCGATTGGGGAATCACACTGTCCCTGAATGTCTTCACTGGCCAGGTCACTGACTACAGGTGAATTGCCTAGACAATGGCGTGTGGGGGGGAGGGGGAGGTTATGCGGTGTAAGGCATTGTCCCTGCCTGGCATCTTGTAGAGGAATAGAGGAAGGTGTCCCGTGTATACGTACCAAAAATCACGAGCGTAAATTAAAAATTGTGCAAATTATGAACCTTGCAATTGCGCAACATACCAGTACGTCGATGGGACTAGCTGTGACAAAATGTTGCAACGTACCCATACATCGATGGGATGCCTCGGGTTAAGGTAGGCAGCAGTCAGTCAGGCCTTAGCTCCATTCACACCACTGAGACAAGGAACTCTCCCATATGGGACAACTACACAAGTTTTCTCCCGAAGCAGTGACCCCTGGTACATTATAAATATCCCAATGGTGGTCACTTCCTAACAGGGACTCTCAGTGATCCACAGCTCATCACAGGTCGAAAGTAAGAGTGGTAACCATTAACACAGGGCTATATATGCAGATCCTAATTTGTGCTTACTGTATAATACCTTATTTGCATTGAGTAAATCGAAAAATGTATAATGACATGGTGCGCCACTATGTATGGGTTTGTTAAGTTTATGGGATGTCTTGTAGACATGAGGGGACTGCACAGTGCACAGTGTGGATGTTTAGGGGTGGTGCGGCAGCCTTGCCTGGCACTTTTAAGGTAGGCAGCAGTCAGTCAGGCCTAGCTCTGTTCACTCCACTGAGACAAGGAACTCCTCCGTGTGGGACAAGTACACAAGTTTCCTCCTGAAGCAGCAACCCCTGGTACATTAAAAAAATCCCAATGATGGTCACTTGGCTAACAGGGACTATCAGTGATCCACAGCCCATCACATGCTGGAAGTAAGAGTAGTGACTGCTAACTCAGGGCTATCTGTGCAGATCCTAATCTATGCTTATATTACTTTATTTGCATTGGATAAATCGAAAAATAATGACATAATGTAACGCTATTTACGGGTACGTTGTTTACAGGGTGCCTTGTAGACAAAATGGGAATGAACATAGCTATCAAAGCATGTTATTCGGACAGAAAAAGAGTCAGCTGAAGATTCTCATGCAAATACTTGTCTATTTTGTTTCTGAATGTCTTAACTGAGATACTGTTCATGGTATCTGAGGGTAATCTGTTCCAGATATTTACAACTGTTGAAGAAGACATATTTTGCTTCATGGGATTGGAAACTCTTATAATTTTGCAGCCATTACTTCTAGTTTGACTCGACTGGTCTGTTTTAAAAGATTTATTCATGTCTAAGTTGTCATATCCGTGTATGATTTTGAAAACTTTAATAAGGTCACCTCTTAACCTGTGCTTCGTTAGGCTAAACAATTTAAGTTCTTCAAGGCGTTCCTCATAAGGTTTGTTTCTAAGTCGTGGTATCATTTTTGTGATTCTTCATTGTATTTTCTCTAGTTTTTCTAGGTCCTTTCTGTAGTACGGAGACCAGAATTGCACACAATACTCAGGATGGGGGTGCACTAACGAGTCGTACAAGGCAAGTATGACGTTTTCCGATTTAAACTCAAAAGTTCTTCCAATAAAACCCACCAGCTTGTTTGCAGTTTTAACTGCCTCTGTGCACTGCTTACTCGGTTTTAGGTCATTTGATATTACCACACCAAGATCCTTTTCATTGTCTACACTTGAAAACTGGATATTATTCATTTTGTAATTCACATGGACGTTGTTACTTCCAATATGAAGTACTTTACATGCTTTTGTGTTGAATTTCATTTGTCATTTTTCTGCCCAGCTTGCTGAAATATTGAGGTCACTTTGTAACTGCTGCCACCGTAATTTTGAAGTTACTTTACTGGTTATTTTAGTAACATCTGCAAATTTGGATACTATATAATTTAGACCCTCATCAATATCGTTTATATAGATAATAAAAAGTATCGGTCCAAGTCTTCATGTTTGTCAATGCCTCTTGATGCCAGTCGTAGGTGAAGTTTAAGTCTCGGACAAGTTTTCTGGTAATATATTAAGCACCGCCTTGTATCTTCCCACAGCAGCTCTTGACACCACCTGTGTCCAACCCCAGACCGTTACAGACTGCTACTGCTCGGCTCTCACCGGCTAGGGCGGTGGTGCGACCACAAAAGTCATGGCTCAGCAAAGTTTGAATCAAGCTAGACATAGCAAGCGCTCACAGACATAGCAAGCGATAGCAAGCGCTCAGTGGCGTCCTACTTGGATCCTACTTGCAACTACTTACATACTATACATACACTATCTATCTATCAATCTATTGCCAGACGCCACAATCCCGTAAGGGGTGGCCATTTGACTTTGAGTTATTTGTTTTATGGGAAGTGGCACTAATCCTCCACCAACCCACTTGTTGACACGTAGGGAGCACGTATGGTTTGGTTATATGGTTACCAGCCAGCGTAGTAAATGGTTTCTTGGCTTACAGGAAACCATTTGGCTTGTCATTCAATGTAAAGCCACCTGTAAAGGAAAGAAAAGCAATAAGAAGTGACAGGAAAGATAGGAGAAATAAGAAGAGAGGAGGGCAGACACAGAAAAAGAATGATGAAGGCTAAGGAAGAAGTAGGCAGCTCTACATCACACTACATATTTTTACAAGTGGTTACAAACAATTTTCCCGCTCATCAAAAAGTGTGTCTCCTGACACAGTGGTGGAGGCATTAAGTCATAATGTGACAAGAATGCAAGTAGACAGAGTATCAAGTCAACCGGGACTACAAGGGAGTATAATAATAAATGGGATATTATATTATAATTCAAGAAGTTGAATGTAACAATGAGATATATGTTTACAGGACATGGTCTTGTTAGAAAGGTAAGGAAGATTATAAGTACTAATAAATGCAAAAGTAGAATGTAAATAATGCACTATCATGGTATAGGGCACGAATCAACAAGGCACAAAGTATATGACAAGCTTAGTGATAGCATACATATAGGTTTGGTCAACTTACAAATGGATGTCTTAATATATACTGTATATATATATATATATATATATATATATATATATATATATATATATATATATATATATATATATATATATATATATATATATATATATATATATATATATATATATATATATATATATATATATATATATATATATATATATATATATATATATATATATATATATATATATATATATATATATATATATATATATATATATATATATATATATAAATATATATATATATATATATATATATATATATATATATATATATATATATATATATATATATATATATATATATATATACATATATATATATATATATATATATATATATATATATATATATATATATATATATATATATATATATATATATATATATATATATATATATATATATATATATATATATATATATATATATATATATATATATGTATATATATATGTATATATATAAAAATATAAATATAAATATAAATATATATATATATATATATATATATATATATATATGCATTTATATAGTATATATATATATATATATATATATATATATATATATATATATATATATATATATATATATATATATATATATATATATATATAAAGAACTAGTAATCACAATGATACTTTTATGAGAAATATAGTAACAGAATGCAGCACTTTATACACTCCAGTTTATCTTACATAGATTGCACTGTCAGATATTCACTTCCTTTATCTCATTTTTATTTCATTAGCTTTCATACCCTTCAATCAGTGTGTAGTAATTATAGGAATATTATTACATTTGGTTTCAAGTAGCTCAAATTTCATTTTTGCATCTGGATTTCTTGTCTTTTCTTCAGTATGATCTTCACATCTTCACCAATCAAAATGAGTGTTACTCAGAACTCCTAGTTTCCAGGTCTTTTGGTTGTCGCACTAACCTTGTTGCTACACGGATCTCATGCAACCTTTTGTCCATTCGCTTGACACAACAGTACGGGATAATACAATTGCAATAAAACCTAGAAGACATAAGACCACTGGAGGAAATGCAAAGACTGGATATACCCAGGAGCGGTTAAAAGCTGAAGAGAACTGGTTCATAATGAAATTAGACTGATTCAGAAAGTTCAACATACGTAGGTTCTCTGATGTGATGGAAAGATTGTCAGCTGGTAGATGAAAGGTAGTATTAATAGGTCTGAAGATGTCATATTTGTGGGAGCGAAGTGCGAAGTGATAATGTGTAGCATGGGCTACTACAGACTCAGACTTTACTGTACAGTAATCAGGGGCCTTATACAAACCAACTGCGGATAGTGAACGTACAGGGGTTCCTGAACAAATAAGACTGACAGGAGTTGAGACACTAAAGAAGAAATAACGGATGTGATTTAAACGAGCATGGTGTACCTGGCTTTTGGGAGCCGGAACAAAGGTACAGACAGGTTGTCCTGAGAAGTTAAGGACTAAGGCAGATTCGCAAGGAGCAACGCTGCCAGAAAAAATTGTTAGGAGGTACGCAGCACAAACTAGATAGTTGGGTGTGAGAAAGGCACATCTGCCGAGGTCGCTTGAGGAGATAAAGGCAATATAGAGCTGATAATTGGAGAGAAGAAAGTACTCTGAAGAGACAGAGGCTTGTACCAGGGAGTTATTGTACCAGAAGGGAAAAGGAATGATGTGAAAGAGATCGAATGTGATGGAAGAACGAAGAGGAATATGAACAATTATATCTTTAGTAAGGAATGTGGCCTCTAGGATTGGGTAGTAGTGTTCTAAAGAGGAAAATGAAATCACAGGAGACAAGCCGAAGGTTGAGTGAGCCCATTCCAAGGTAGAACGAAGGTCAGAGAGAGGTACTAAATCTAGGGTGACACGACCATCAACAGCATTGACTAAAATACGAATTAGGCTAGAAACTTGGGAGACAGAGAGTCCAGAGAAACCTGCAAATTATCTACATTTAATTTTACATATATCTACTCTGATACAATAGTTACCTTCGATACTTCATGCTTAAGAAGGGATGTAAAATTATTTAGGGTATTTGTAACATCATTTAAATGGTGTGTGATCTCTTGTAGCATAGAATGTTGAACACTTAACACCTTTTCCTGGGACTCTAGAGCATTTGCTAATTGAAATACGTCTTTCTTAAATCCAGAGAGGTCACGGGCAGTCGTTACACCAAATAATCCGTTTAGAATTTCTCCTCCAAGATCAAAAAGTCCACGTTTCATTCGTGAGCGGCCCACAGGCGTTTGGTAAGGGAAGGAATCTTGGAGATGGTTGAACTGATAATGAATATAATATAACTTCCAGCAGATGGGTAGGTAGAGTGAGTACAAAAATGTCTGTGAGATGTCGATTTTTAATATATGACAGGAGTCCCTGCAGGTCCTCTAGCTGACGTGCAAAGTCAGGCAGGGCGATGGCCACGGCGGCCAGCGGCTCTAGGTCATAGCGCAAGAAGACTACATCCTTCACCACCATTACCTCGCCTCCTGCGCCAACCAAGGCCCCTGGCCGTACGGCACCATCGTCCTCACCCGATCCAGACCCGACCAGAGTCAGCACTGCTAGCAAGTAGGCCCACAGCATCTTTCCTATAAAATGAATTGATGTTAGAGGTGATGTTAATGCAGATGGTAACGACAGTGTGAGATGATAACGTTATGCAAGAGACTTAGTGGCAGAACGCAATTTGGCACGATAGTTATTAACAGTAGGGGAAGGTTGAATAGTAGTGTCAGAAGGAGGACTTAGAGAAGAGGAAGAAGGTTGAGTAGGAGTTATAGTGGAGATGTGGTCTCTGTTAGTGACTTCTCCAAGACTATGCTTTTTGATGCACGTTTTAGACCATCTGTATGCACCCATGCCGTCTCTGCCTTGTACGGATCTCTTAATTCGAATTTATTACATTTACGAGATATGACACGGAAGGGACCCAAGAATTTACACTTTAGTTTTGAATCTCTGTCATGATCTAGGGCAAAAACTAAGTCACCTACTTCGATGGTAACATCTGTGGCAGCGGCATGTTGGTTACGTACCAACTCCTCATTTGTAAGGGCCAGATTATCCTGAACGTATTTATGAATTTCCTGGAAGTTGGATAAGTGGACTCGCACGTAGTTATCGTAGTTGTAGATCGGATCCGGTTTGGATTGCGACAGTGAATCAGGTAGTCTTTTGTCAAAGCCATAGATGACAAAGAATGGTGTTTCACCAATTGACTTATTGATGGATGAATTAATTGCGGAATCCACTCGTCCCAGGTGGAAGTCTGATCTCCCACTATGTGACGTAGACTCTCCAATATCTTCCTATTCTGGCGCTCTACTAGCCCATTCGAGGCTGGATGATGGGCCACTATATTGCATTTCTTAATTCCGAATCGAAGACAAGTTTCTTCCAGTACTGAATTATTGAACTCTGATCCGTTATCAGTTAAAATTTCTTCTGGTGTTGTGAAAGGGCAAATTACTGAATTAATAAAAGCATGTGGCACTGCGTTAGCAGATTTTTCACGCAATGGAATTAAGATAACAAATCTAGAGAAATGATCGACTGCCACTAATAGATAGACGAAGCCAGATTCTGTACGAGGCAGCTTCAGAAGATCAAGAGAGACAGTTTGCCAAGGTTTTGATGGTACTGGGTACTGCAATATAGGAGCAGGTTGACAGGTTGTTCCCTTTTGACGGGCACATGATAAACATGCATCGCAGTGCGCTTCTATATCCTTTCACATAGTGGGCCAATAATATGACAGACGTGCTTGCCGTAAGGTTCTGTCTTTGCCAGGGTGTAATGCATGAGGGGAGTCGTGGCTTAAATGAAGAGCAGCAGGAATTAAGTCTTTTGGAATGACAAGCTGCTTAACTTCGCGATGAGGGACGTTGTTACCTTTTAGGACTGAGTGTCTATAGAGTAATTCTTTGTTAAGGAAGAAATCAGATACAGGGACTGGTAACTTTGGCAAGGAAGAATCATCGCCTGACTAGAGAATATATGACCTGTGACCATATAGGGTCAACACGCTGGAACCTATGTAGTGTGTCATAATTGAACGCCAAGTTTACATCGCAACCGGTTGAGACTGTGGCTATATGCCGTGAGAGAGCATCGGCTACGACATTGGACTTCCCAGGAACGTATTCAAATGTCGGTTTATAGTCATTCACAATGACTGCCAAACGTGCAAGTCGACCGGTAAAGTTACGTCCCCGAAACAGGTCACATAAGGGAAGATGGTCTGTTTGGATGTGAACAGGATAACCATAGATGATGTCGCGGAAATGTTTTAGAGACCAGACCACGGCAAGGGCTTCCCAGTGAGTTACATTGTAATTCTTTTCCGTGGAGTTTAGCACACAGCTAGCATA
This sequence comes from Coenobita brevimanus, assembly GCF_032717465.1. NCBI lineage: Eukaryota > Metazoa > Arthropoda > Malacostraca > Decapoda > Coenobitidae > Coenobita > Coenobita brevimanus. The sequence continues at coordinate 21,158,042 of NC_137013.1, read as the reverse complement.
GGCAATGACACGTTTCTTCCCTTCCGAGTCATTTTACATGAGAATGGCACCTACTGTAGGCCTACTCCGGAAGCATCAGTACAGAGAAGAAATGGTTTTGAATAAACAGGGAATGCCAAAACCGGAGATTGTGCTAGGGCACTTTTCAGTGTTGTAAATGCGGTTGCCTGTTCATCAGCCCACACAAAAGACGCATCCTTCTTTAGCAATTTTGTTAAAGACAGGAAACTGCGTACAGCATCGGTGTTAGTTGGAGCTGGGAAATTTGTCATGGCTTTAACCTTGTCATTTGATGTATGAATTCCGTGAGCATCAACAACATGTCCTAGGAATTGGAGTTTCTTACGTAAAAAATCACACTTAGATAGTTTGATCTTAAGTCCAGCTTGTTTGAGTCTAGTGAACACTTCGGCCAATTTTTCTAAGTGTTCCTCCACCGAGTGACTAGCGATTATGACATCATCTAGATAAGCAAAATCTGAGTGGCCTATCATGCCGGCGAAAACTGTATGAATCAGCCGCATGAATGCTGATGATGCATTTCTCAAACCGAATGGAAGTCTACGGAATTGGTAAGGACCGGATGGAGTATTGAAGGCAGTGATAGGACGAGATGATTCCTCCATTTCCAATTGCCAGTAACCACTTAAAAGATCTAGGGAGGAGAAAACACAATTGTTTTCGCCTAAGGATTCCAGCAAATTAGTGAGTACAGGAAATGGAAAAATGTCCGGGACAGTCAGTGCATTCACGCGTCTGTAATTTATCACTGGTCGTAACTCACCACCTTTCTTTGGAACCAGAAATAACGGGGTGTTCCACGGACTAGCACAGTGTTCAATGTCCTCATTATCCAACATGTCCTGAATAAGATGATCAGCTTGTTGACGTTGGCTGTGTGGTAAACGGTAGGCAGGTATATATACTGGCTGAGCTCCGGGCTGTAATGTAATTTGACACTTTATTAAATCTGTCGTGCCCATATTCTCACCGGGTAGGGCTACGACTTCGCGATAGTCGCACAAGAGATTAAGTAACTTCTGTATTCTGGGTAATCACTCTGTTTCACATGAGATTCAAGATTGGATAGAATGTCGGTGGACTGAGTAACTGGGCACACGTCGGCAACAGAGCGTGGGAAATCTTGGCATACACGTAAGGCCGCTGGGTATACCAAGAAGTTACCAATCTGTGTTCCCGTTCGTAATTTAAGTGGAGCATTAGTACAGTTGGCTAAGTACAAGTAGCATAAACCATCCTCTAGCACCGTACACAACGCCGATTCATAAGCTAAGCCATTCACACAACACGTCTCAGGTAAGGGTAGTACATCCACTCCTGCTTTCGCAACCACAACACGAACAGAGACTGTGGTAAATTTGTGCGGCAACAAAATTGTGCACTGATTTGTTACTGCACGCCTTCTCTCTGCGTGTTGTAAAACATCATTCACACTATGTGAGGTAGTTAAATGAGACGTGTCTGAGTCGGCAAATGTGCCACTCTTACAGGGGTTGATACAATCCACAGTTGAATGCTCAGAGGGTGTAGTACTAGATGGTAGTGTGCTTGGCTGTTCAGGTAACGGCGTGTGTACCTGTTTACTCTCGAGTAATGTTGGAATCACGTGAGAGTCAATAACTGTGTTTATTTGAGAAAGTTCCGGATGTGGATATTTCATACTAGATAATGGTAAACCATTGATATCTATGGTACGAGAAGCAAGGAGGAGAGCAATAGCTTGTTGAGTCATTGTCGAAAAGCCAGTGAGAGTGTCCGCTGGATATTTAAGATCATTAGTGACATGAAATTCCACGTCAAAGGTCTTAAGGCTTTATCAAGTTGTACTTCTAGTGTGATCTTTCCTTTGACCTGAAATTCTGAGCCATCCACTCCGCATAGGCGAATGTCAGGTGGTTCGAGGAGCCCAATGCTTTTAGTTATTTTCTAATGTTGTTTAAAGAGGTATCTGAGATTAGGTTTACCATAGATCCGGTGTCCATAAAGAAAGAGCTTTGTACCCCTTCGCTCCATCCTAGAATGACTAAGCCTAAAGATGTTATACAGTAGGTCCTACCTGGCGAATGGGGAGTTGAATTTCTGTTACCTTATTTTCAGACACCGGCGGATTTTCAGCTATTAGGTTACATTTCTCCAATCCGAGCGCTCCTCTTCCCCCGACTGACGGCTCTTAAGGTAACGACACTCGTCACTGGAGTGAGTTGTGCTATTCTTGTGATATTTGCATGTTAGACAACGGGACCGCGAGGGGGTGTGCGCTGTCGTTCCCGTGAGTGGAAACATCTTTCTTTGCATGCACAGCTAGACTCTCGATGACCTACATTACCACAGTGCCAGCACACAATTGAGGATTGTTTGCTTCGTTGCACAGTTGATTTGTCACGACCGCTAGAAGGTGAGCAATAGTGTGAGTGAGACCAATTACTAGGTTTGGTTTTTGTAGTTGGCCGCGAACAAGAGGAATCAGATAAAGTAATGCTGGTGTGTAGTACTCTCGCAGTACCACCTGCAGAATGAGAGGCTGAGGTGTAAGAACCGACCTGGCGAGTGATGTCTGATCCTGACTTTTCTATTATGGCCTTGGAAATGTTAACTATTTTGTCTCCGGGGTTAAAGCCAAGTTGTAGTGCTATTAGTTTTTGGTTGTCAGAAAGCCAGTTAAGAAATCTAAAGTAACCGAACAAATCTGCAAAATTATTTAGTGAAACCATAAGCACTCCATTAATTTCGGCTACCCATTGAGTACCACGGAACAATTGGCGCAGCTCTGAACTCGTAGCCCTCATAGTAGCGGCTGCCTCAATTACCTTTGCATGTTGGGGAGGTACCTTCATGTCCTCCTCCATTTGCATGAGAAGGTTTGTCAACCCTATAAGAGATGAATGTTCACAACAAAGTTGAATTAACTGTTGGCGACACGCGTCAAACGTTTGGCAATCTTCGAAGTGTCCCGCACGAATAGCGGCTCCTATTAGTGACCTGTCCTGATGGAGTCGACCCAGCGGATAAGAAACTTTTAAGGGTTTAGTTGTGATTTGCCGATTACGAATGTCATTTTCGACCTCTCTGAGGAAGTCGTAAATGGAAACTGTACTATTCTCTCCTGTAAATTTGAGCCTGTTAACATCATACAAATATATGGACTGGAGAGGTGCAGGGTTCTGATTCGCCATCGTAGGAAGAGGGTGAGACCACAAAGGCGAGGAAGTAGGCACAGTAGTAAACTGAGACGGTGTGTGGGAAGGAAGTGTCGTGGCGGTAGTGGTGTGTGTCGTGGTTAGTGGTGGTGTATGTGTAGTAGAAGGGAAGGATAAAGGCTATGGAGAAGGCTGAGTAACTTCAAGAGAATCAGTTGGAGAAAATGATAGAGTATCTGGTGTTGATATATCTGGATTTAGGGTAGGAGTAACAGGAGTAGTCATAGTAGAAACAGGTAGGGAACTTACGGTTTGTTTACTATAAGATCTGCCACTACGAAGAGTTACATTATCACCACATACAGGGTCATCTGTGTCACTATCAGATTCAATAGGGGAGAGATCTGCCCTTTTTAAAAAAAGGACATTAAACATTACTTTAGTTTTACTCCGGTTCATCTTTAGCCTTACTTTGAGACTTTCTATGTTCATGTCATTTAACATTTCTTGCAATGTCTCTGCTGTTTCTAGATTAGGACAATGTCATCTGCAAATCTCAAATGGTTTAGCTTTTCTCCATCTATGTTCACTCCTTTGTTTTCCCAGTCTAGCTTTCTGAAAATACTTTCTGGGCATGCTGTAAATAACTGTGGTGAAATTGTATCTCCCTGACGCACGCCCTTCTCAATCTTAATTTTCTCAGAGTTCTTATGTAATTTAACTGTGGCAGTTCCCTCTTTATATATGTTTTCGAGCAGTTTTACAATGTTCTCATCCACTCCTTGTTCTCGCAATGAATTTATAATTGCTATGTGCTCCGCTGAGTCGAAAGCCTTTTCGTAATCAACAAAACCTAATCACAGTGGTTTATTATATTCTGTAGTTTTCTCAATTAGCTGATTCATTGTGTGTAGATGATCAGTAGTCGAGTACTCGTTTCGGTAGGATGGTTTTCCTCCAGATTTGTAGTTATTCTGTTTGTAAGAACTTTAGTGAAGAGTTTGTAAATGACTGATAGCAAGCTAATGGATCGATAGTTACTAAGGTCTTTTGAGTCACCTTTTTTGTAAAGTGAAATAACTATTGCATTCCACCATGTTTTGGGAATTTTCTTCTTTTTTATACATTGAGTAAATAATTAAGCCAGCCTATTTTGTACTTCTGCTCCTGCATCCAACAGTAAATCTGCTACTATTCCATCTTCTCCCGGAGCTTTCCCTCTTTTCATATTTTTGAGAGAATTATTTACTTCGTCTGGTGTTACCTCAAGTATTTCACTTGTGTCAACTGAAAAGTTAGCTATTGGTACTACGGTCTTTGATGCATACAGGTCTTTGTAAAATTCTTCAACCCTCTTCAACATCTTATCTCTGCATTTAATGACTTCACCGTTTTTGTCTTTTAGTGATGTAATTTGTTGCTTTCCAAGTGTCATTTTACTTCGGACTTGTTTCAGACTTTTTCCTTTGTTGATGGTTTCTTTGATTTGATCCATGTTTCTCATTCTTTTTCTTCTCTTTGTCTTTTGTTGATAAGCTTATTTAATTCTGCTCGTTCTATTTCATCTTTCTTTGTTTTCACTTTCATTTCATTTCTTTTTTTCATAAGCTCGAGTGTCATTTCTGAATACTTATTGGCTTTGGTTGTATTAGGTTTTCCTACTACCTCCGCTGATTCTCTTAGCACTTTTGTTAGTCTGTCATTCAGCTCATCAATGTCACATTCAGCATTATTGAGAGCTTGAAATCTGTTCCTTATTTCCAATTGAAAGGCTGCTTTGTTTTCGTTTACTTTTATTGGGTATATCTTTTTATCTTTAATAATTTTCTTTCTTTCACTTTTGAAATTGAATCTTGCTGTGCAACCCACCATTCTTTTGTCACTTCCGATATTTACTTTGTTGATAACTGTGACATTTGTGATCGTGTTATTCTTATCTGCTATAATGAAGTCGATTTCGTTCTTTGTTTCTCCATTTGGGCTTCTCCAGGTCCACTTTCCCCCTGTTCTTTTGTGAAAGAATGTGCTTATTATTCTCATGTTAAACATTTCTGCAAAATTTACCAGCATATCTCCTCTTTCATTCCTTTCTCGCACTCCAAATTTTCCCATACATGCTTCTCCATTTTTTGATTTTCCAACTTGTGCATTGAAGTCTCCCATGAGTTTAGTATAGGTGGTCTTTTCCTCTTCCATAATCTGGGAGATGTCATCACAGAATGTTTCAATTTCTTTATCTGAGCTCTGAGAAGTTGGTGCATATATCTGTATTACTTTCAGGGTATATTTTTTTGCACAGTCTAATTACAACCACTGCTGCTCTGTCAGATACATATTGAATTTAACGATGTTGTCTGCAAGATTTCTGTTAATTAGAAATCCTACACCACTAACTCTTTCATTTTCCTTTCCTCTGTAGTAGAATAGGTGGCCACTGTCATTGAGTTTAATTACTTTTTCTTCTTTTGTGTGGGTCTCACTCAAACCTACAATATCCCAACTAATGTTTTCCAGTTCAGCCATTAAGTTATCAAGCTTGTAATCTTCAGCAAGGCTTCTTACATTGTATGCATGGATCTTCATGGATTTAAGAGTGTTTAATATCCCAGGCTCTAACTTGTCAACACAGTGCCTACTCACTTCCGGTGGCACACTGCCCGTAAGCACAGGAGGCAGTGCGGCTGGACCTTTAGTAGACGATGATCCAACAGGAACGCCGGTCAAATACTTTGCAATAGAACTCATGTTTGGTTGGGAGGATTGTGGCAAATAATCTCACCTCCCTGCCACATAGTTTCTAGTGAGATTTTTTTTTTTCTGCCACCTTATTCGTTATATTCGGTGGAGCTATATATCTATAGGGGGTCCCATGGTCCACGCCGTCTAAGACGGTACCTTGTCTATCTACAAGGCCTTCCCCTATCTGCCACCCAGGGACGTGCCAGGTAGCAGTGGGATCCTGCCCCTGGAACTATATATATATATATATATATATATATATATATATATATATATATATATATATATATATATATATATAATTAGGGGAGGGGGTAGACCTGCTGACGGACTAGCAGTCATGGATTTTTACTTCCGACTATGTTGGTGACCTAGATGAAGATTACTTGGCAGAGGTAGTTGATGATGATGATGATGATGACCTTGCAGTGGGGATAGTAGCAGAGGCCGACGATGAAGAGGAAGACCAGCATGATATACTGAAGAAAGAAGAATGGGTACCAGTTAGACACAGGAAGCCATGGTAAAAAATAGAGAAGGATTGTGGAAGGTCTTGCTCATGTACAGTGTAGACGGTAAGCTGCCAGGCGCCGTCAAGAGTTTTTACGATGGTAGTGAGACATGTCCCACACTGCCACCGGCTCCAACAGCAGTAGTACAGTATAGGAAGGAGGTTGCCCAGTGAGCTGTTCATGCTATGGTCAACCTTTTGGTGTACAGCACAGATCAGCTCAGGCCTGGTAAATAAAGACTGGCTTTTTAAGTTCACTCTCATTATTTTCCAAATAATAACACTTAATGCTTGCCAACTTCACTTCACTGTTTTCACAAGTGCCGGAGATATACAATCTTCACTAACTGCACTGACACTGATCTGCATTCAAACTGAACTGAAAACTGACTGACACTGTTCTAGTATCTTCCCCATCCTTACATAGCCTTACATTACTCTCGAAGCTTGTAGTACACTCTCGGTGGGGCAACAGTTACCAACTCGGAGACATCCAAAACATGCCAGAGTTTTCTTACACTGCACAACACTAAATTATTTAGCATACAAACTGAGATAAAACTGCATAATTTAACAATCACTTATATAAAACATTATAGAGAAAAATGTATCTACCTATTTACTGCCAGACACCTTAATCCCATAAGGGGTGGCCACAAACAAATCGCCTCCATGTTGCCCTGTCACCCGCCATTTCAATGCCCTGCTCCCAGCTCACCCCCCCCCTCTCTCATATACCTCTCCACTCCATTCCTCCATCTCATCCCTAGCCTCCCCCCTCCCTCTCCCCCCCCTCCACCTCACTCACATACACTCTCCTCATCAGTCTCTCACTCCATCCTCTCCACATGGCCAAATCACCTCAGTGTGTTTCTCCTAATGCTTCCTATCACATCCAAATCCGCACCACAACGCTCCTTCACATCCTCATTTGTGAGTCTGTCTCTCCATGTGACTCCACAGGCTCCTCTAAAATAACTAATTTCTACTCCTGTCACTCTTGACTTCTGTCCCTCCAACAAGGTCCAAGTTTCACACAATACTGTCACGGAGTAACTTTTTCACATCCATGCTCACTTTTCTGTTTCTTATTACTGCTTTCAAGGAACCAGCAACCTTTCTTACTTGTTGCACCCTTTCAAGCACTTCACCCTCTAAACTTCCATCCTTACCCATCACACTACCCAAATACTTAAACACACTCACATTTTTCATTTCCTCCTCATCCAACCTCACTGTACATTCACTGCTTCAGTTCTCTCGAAGACCATAACTACTCATCCCTACATTCACCTTTAGATTCCGTTTCTTACACACTCTCCCAAACTCATCCACCAAGCCTTGCAGCTCCCCTTCGTCTTCACTTAACAACACAGTATCATTTGCAAACAACAGTGCAAGGAGTTTCCGAACACTGCCCTCTCTCACTAGGGCCACTTCAGCATCCACTGCCCTACCTTCTATCTCTTTTATAACCCCATCCATGTACAGATTGAACAACCATGGAGACATGACACATCCCTGTTTCAATCCAACCTTCAACTAGAAAAATTCACTCAGTTCACTATCCACACGCACTGCAGCCTTAGCACCATCATACATACTCTTCACAGTATTCAGTAACTTCCTATCTACTCCATATATTCTTAATATTTTCCACAATCCTTCTCTATCCACCCTGTCATATGCTTTCTCCAAACCTATGAAGGCTACATACAGTACAACCTCTTTCCCTTCCCTGAAAACTTTTCCATTAAAGATCTAAGAATGAATATTTGATCTACTCAACCTCTTCCCTTCCTAAAACCTCCCTCTTCGTCTCCAACTAATTCCTCTGTTATTTCCCTAGCTTTGTCAATAGTATCCTACCATATACTTTTCCTATTACACTAAGAAGACATTCCCCTATGAATACCACACACTTCTTTTTCCCCTTTTCCTTTGTACAACTGGATAATTATACCTACTTCCAATCCTCTAGGGTCCTACCTTCCTCCCAGGCCAATCTGCACATCTTCCACATCCATTCTACTACTATCTCTGCCCCATGCTTCAACATTTCACCACACACTCCATCAATTCCTAGGGCTTTCCCATTTTGACTTTCTTCATTGCTTCCACAACTTCCATCCTACTGATTTCTTCCTCTCTACTCCCATCCCACCGTCTGCCAGCCATTCCCCAGCCACTTATACTCACATTACTTTCATTCTCTATCTTCAACAATGCTGTAAAGTGTTCTCTCCGTCTGCTCACTTTTTCTCCCTTTTCCACTAGTAATATACTATTTTTACCTTTCACTTACCGACTAATTTCTTTGCCACCCTGTCTAAATCTCTTTACCTCTTTCCAGAACATTTTCTTACATTCCCTCCACTTTACATTCAAATTCCTTCCAAATTCCTCATCCACTCTCGTCTTTCTCTTACTAATCTTTTCGCCTCTCTCTTCCTCTCTACATATAACTCTGTCTTCCGTGTCTGAACTTCTTCCGCACCCATTTCTCATCCACTCACTATATGCTTTCTTCTTCTGCGCCACAGCCTGTCTCACCTCTTCATTCCACCATGCTGTTCCTTGCACCCCTTTTCGTCTTCTCTTCACCCCACACACCACTTCCCATGCTGCACAGATTTCTTCTGTGAATATCTTGCACACACCTTCCACGTCCCCCATCTGCTCCAGTCCATGTTTACCCAATTCCTCCTCCACTTCTCTCTTACATTCTGCCTTTTTCTCATCCTCTTGTAACCTTTCCACCCTCCTTGCATATACTGCATCCTCCTGTCCTTCTCTTCTTCTATATCCCCATATCACTTGGCCCTTGATTCCCATCACCACCAAGTGGTGGTCAGGAAGTCCACTCCCCCAACCTCTGTATGCTCTTGCATCCATTACACACCATCGCATTTCATCCACACACACACACACACATAATCAATCATTGCCTTACAAAATAATTACGCTCACAAACAGCAGGCTAACTAACAACTCTGACGCGTCACACACACACAAAAAAAAACGAGAAACACAGAGAAGCTTACAGTAAATTCTGCTTTTCAACACTACCCCCTCCCTAGTCCTTTGTCGTCCCAAGAAAACAAAACAGTGTCCGCAAACATAATCCTCAAGCCAAAATAAACATTTAACATTGGACCAGACTTAATGGTGTAGAATGATCGTGGACACAAAATTCCGCCAGAAGTCATGTTTGGCCCTTCTTATTATTCTCCTTGTCCCAGCCCGTGCCTGTTTATATGCAATGAAATTTTCCTCAGTAGGCTGACTATCAAAAATCCTGTATCTCCTATTGCATTTCTTTAGTGATTGTCAGCAATCTGGCGTCCAACAATGTGCTCTATGCTTCGCATGAACTGTAGAAGTCTTGGGAATAGCAGCCTCAGCCGCATGAATTTGGAATTGGTTAAATTTTCGACCTTAAATCTATGGTCTCCCCAGATATATCTAAACTGGCAGTCCTTGAGAAGGATCCCCAATCTGGTTTCTTATAATTTCGGGGATGGAGGGTCCGAAACAATGTCGCATGTATAAGAAACACAGATGGGTAAATGATCACTTCCCAAGGAATTGTCATAAGGGTCCCACAAGAAATCTTGATCCATACCTGGGGAGGCCAGAGACAAGTCAATGGCCGAAAAGTTACCAGTATGATCATCTACATGAGTTGCTCTGCCATTGGTCAGAAGACAGAGGTTGGACTGTTGTATCTGGTCGCTTACTTGCTCCCCACGACCATCGGTCCTCAAGCTACCCCACTGATAGTGATGGGTGTTAAAGTCGCCCAATACTAACTTATTCCCAGGCGGATGTTCAAATAGTGAGTTCAAAGCATCACTAACAATGGGGCCATGTGGAGGACAGTACAGAGCACAAATAGACAGATACATGTTATTAAATTTAACTCTGCACACGACAGCTTCCAGAGTAGAATTTAGAATCACTTCCAATTGTGCGTGTGACCTGTGTAAGCATATGGCAACTCCATGACCATCATATCTTCTATACGAGTGATAGTGTTTGAACTGGGGAGGATCAGGGTGATCCACCAAGTGCGTCTCCTGTAAACAAATAAAGTCTGGCTTGTGTACAGTATAGCAAGCAAAATTGCTATATTGTGTAATATATTCCCAAGAGTCCTACAATTCCATTGTAACATCGTGAATGCGGCAGTTTAAGATTTATGAGGGTGACCAGTGTTCTTTGTTTTTTTAAGTCTCCCGCCAACCAGCGAGCAACTACCAGGAGACGTGTCCCGATGCCTGCTGATGGAAACCTCCATCTGATTATCAGATGGAGGCTCCTAGAGCCCCTGGGGAAGAGCTTACTCTTCTGTCTCTCACTGGACCAGAAGCGGGAAAGACATGAGCGTGACTGTTTTGTGAGGATGGTCATATTACACTTACTTGAGTTGTCAGACTTCGGTTTAGGCTTGGTTGGCTGAGAGGTAACAGCAGCCTGGGAGTAAGAAGTAGCAGTAGGGATGTCAGTTTGAGAGTTGGATTGGACAGGAGGCAGATATGGAGAGGTATGGTGAGTGGGAGGAGAAACCTGTTCAGGGTCAGTTTGTGTTTAAACAGAGCACATGACAGGACGGGACATCACTCCCGAATCATAGGACCTATTCGGCGTGGGAGTTGCATGTAACTCCTTCACCTTTTTCCTAGCTTCGTAGTAGGAAATGCCCTCAGTTGCCTTCACCAAGCAGACCTCCTTCTCCTCCTGCCACTTGGGACAGTCCCTATAGGAAGTGGAGTGAGTACCCTTACAATGAAAGCAGGATACTGTCTCGGATGTGCAATGTTCATCATCATGACTGTGGTTAGCACACTTGCCTGACACTGGTTGGGAAGCCCAACAAGCCTTGTCACAATGCCCATACAACTGGCATTTCAAGCAATGTAGAGGGTTAGGGATATATGGGCGCACATGAACAATTTCATAACCAATTTTTACATGACTAGTAAGAGACACTACCAAAAGACAAAATGATGGTTGCAGTCTTTGTCCTGATACTTTCTGAAAATCTGGTTATGAATCTAGCATCGATGGCATCTTGTTGAGCGAGTTCCCCTTTGATCTCGTCCTCACTCATCACTGTGAGATTCCTGCAAGCAATAACACCCTCGCAGGAATTCATGGAGATCGGGATCTTGGCCTCAACATCATAGCAATGGAACTTGCGCATCTTCAACAAGTCCTGTACTTGGAAGGAATTACAGGTCTTGACAGGTCTCCATTCACAGGTTTTTTAACTTGTTCCACCTCCCCAGCCCAGCCATCAATGACCTTCTTGATAATGAACGGATTGAGACTGCTCAAGGAAGTGGAACCTACAGCATTGATGGTGACGAACTTTGCATTATTTACATTTACAGTATGTATCGAGGCGTACGAGTCTGGGGCCGTTCTGTCTGAGGGTTGTCAGTCCGTGAACCAGTTGGGGGTCAGTCAGGACCACCTCCTCCCCTGAGGGGGGAGGCGGAGGCAGAAAGGACGTCCACCATAGTAACCCCCCCCTAATGGGGGAAGTGGGAAGGAGGAGGAAAGACAAGCAAGGAACAAACAACCCGGGACCAAACACCTAAGGCTGAGACTGCCCTCTCAAACCACGCCAGGGAGGCCCGACCATGTTAATTCACGCCCCAGAGCGATCAGTGGGGTGGACTCTGTGGGCAGAAAGCAAAGACAATTTCAGTATAACGGTAGATGAGGAAAATGAGAAACTAACTAGCCTAATACCACCAGACGGGTGAGAAAAAAAAAAACTAATGCCCGTGAGGCAGCCCTAGAAAGCTAGAAGAGAGCACAACGAGAAGCGCGTCTGCATCTTCTGCGACGATGCATAAAAGTCCCCCCCCCCCGTGTACCAAGAGTCAGCCAGCATTGCCAGATTCCCAGACCCATATTGTCTTACGCGGCACGTTATTACCTTTTTTTTTTTTCAAAATTATCTCACTCATAAACAAAGGCATTTCGTCATATAAATCTGTGATTACTGTGAAATTAATAAATTTAAATGTGGAGTGATTAATTAACGTTACTGAATTTGTTTAACTGTTAAGTACCAACCAGATTACAATAGGCCTACTGGTTATCGTGAGAGTTACTAAATCCTACTGTTGTACTGTAGTCTATTTGATTGACCTGTGCACCTGAGATGTATGCGGCAAGTAGGGTGTGTTTGATTCGCAGCTGCTGATTGGTCGCCAGTGACGTCATTGAAGTAAATGGAGGCATGTACAGTATGCTTGTGCAACATGCAGACGTAGATGTACACTGTGGGTCGATATTATAGTGCAACATGCGGACGTAGGTGTACACCGTGCATGAATGTAGTGCAACATGCGGATGTGGATGTACACCGTGGGTGGATAAATTATTTCAAACGTCACTCATCGTTTTATGAAACTTTATAATCAACTTCAATTTTCTTTGATAACAGCAAACTTTTATAGCTAATTTTGACCTCTTCAGCTTCGGAAATTATTCTATATTTAATCTGATAGCTTGTATTGAAGGCAGTTTAATTACATAAATATACTGTAAACGTACACCTCTCTTATTTTAACACATATACCCATCCACGGTGTACATCTACGTGCGCATGTTGCACAACAATACATGCCTCCATTTACTTCAATGACATCATCGGCGACCAATCAGCAGCCGCGTCTTAAACACACTCTACTGGCCCCATACATCTCAGCTCCACAGGTCAATCAAACAGACTATAGTCTTACAGTAGACCTTATTTTGCAATCCTCGATTTTTTTTTTTTTTTAGATTATGAAATAATATAACGAAGATGTTAAAAAAAAGGAACCCATATATATATATATATATATATATATATATATATATATATATATATATATATATATATATATATATATATATATATATATATATATATATATATATATATATATATATATATATATATATATATATATATATATATATATATATATATAAATATATATAAAGCCTCTGTGGTAAAGTGTGCGTTTTCGCACACTGAAGAACGAGGATTCGCGCCCCGACAGGGTAATAAACTTTGGCAGCGTTCTTCTGGCCACGTACTGCTTGGTAGACATAAGGGGTGCTGTGGCTGAACCAGTGTCGCATACTGTAAAGTATGCTTGTACCCAGTAGGCTTGCGTGGGCTGATTACACTTGGTTCACAGATTACACACACATCCAAAGCCACTTGAACACTACAATTACACTTACAAGCACTTCTTACCCTACATACAAACTCTACCAGACAGCCTAAGCCACTTGGTAGAGATACATTGGCTGTATCGTCCCCACTTCGGTCGGGATAGGCCGGTCCTGTAGTGGACACTCAAAACGGCAAATGAAATGAGATATATGTATATACATTATGTGTGTGTAGGGTACATTATTGTGTAAACTGATAAATTTAAGTAGTAACAGGTACTTACTAAATTAATGGTCATACTGGCGTTCCTCCATTCAGATAACAGGATCAGAAGATTCTTCCTCAGCCGGATACAGATTGGCCGAGGTCATGTTTCTGATAATGATACTTGATGGCTTGAAAGACGTACAGTCGTTGTCTGGCGTGTTACCAACACTCTGCTTCGCGAGAATAATATCCCTTAGGGTGTCAACTTTGTTTCTGTCTTTGGTCTTCACACGATTGATATCTGAGAAGCAACTGTCGCAGTCAGCATTTGCATGAGACAGTGAGAGACATCCGAGGGTGAAATTACACAGACACTTATATTTTGCTACTCCATCATCCACAAGAGTCTTTAAAGTAGCCTACTCCACAACTGATCTGGACGCTTATATTTATTTTTTTTCTTTTTGCATAGCCATGCTTGTTTGTAAGATTTTCTGGAAGATCTTCTATTCCCAGTTTCCTCCATTCATCATCCAGTTGCTGAAGGGTTGAATCATCTTGGGCTATGATCCGAGGAAGTTTTACAGCAAGTGATACCAAGCTTGCCACACGAGTTCCATGATTACCTAGAGCGGAAGTTGGTTCCAGTACAGATAACTTAGAAAGTACCTGGTCATCGAAATCAGACCTTTTGATCTGGTCTGCAGCGGTCACTAAGAAGGCTTTGCACTTTACACGGAAGAAATTCATTTCTTCCTTACCTCTCTCCAAATGAGGATTTTCAGATAATCTCTGTCACAGATTCTCCAAAGCACACTTGTTCCAGCATTAAGAACTCACTTTAATTTCTAGGATCAATATTTCAGAGAGATTTCTTCATAACATAATCACGATTCATGTACTTGTACTACTGGCCACAAGTATTCTTACACATTTCAGATTGCCTCTCCTTGACTCCATGTCCAGATGTACGATGTCTTATGTTCCACACCTCATTTTCCCCTCTCATACTTATTGCTATTTACTTACCTTCTGGCGATATTCTATGAATAATGTTATTAACCCATCCATTCAGCCGAAGTTTATTTACTCTGATATTACGTTTATGTGTGACGAGAACTGGTTTCTTCTTCTTCCCCTCCTTTATTTCCCTCCCTCCCTTCTCTTATTCTCTCTCCCCATTCCCCCTTCTGTCTGTCTAATATGCTATGACTGTCAAATACACAGGTAGCAGTGCTAGGTTTCTTGCTACAACCATTTTTCCCTCTCTGACAGAAAGGTTTTAACCCGTATTGCAAAGTCGTTTCATGGAGAACTCTCCATACTAATACTTCTCGTCCAGTATTCTTCCATCTTTCGTATAAAGCAGGTGTGGAGTTGATATTATCTACACAGTTGTGTATAGGAAATGGAGAAGATTATGGGTGTTATTATTTTATTAATGGAGTAAAATTTCCATATAATATTATGGAAATATTACTATATAAATGAACTGGTAACAGCCTTCTAGTATAAACAGAAGATGTTTCTACATAAGGAAATAACCAAATGTGGCTTTAATCGAAACCTATAAATTACCACACAGTTTGTGCAAAGAAATGTTTATAATGGATCATTCCTCCTCCTAATTAGCGATAGCCCCCTGCAGCCTGTCAGAGACAGAGGTAACACGTCTGTATAACTACAGTTCTTTAATTTCTTCTGAATAGTACCCACTCGGCCATTATGCCTTGTTGGAGGTGTTGGAGTGTTCGCTTCGGCGCTTGGACTTACAAATAAACGATACTACCCAAGCAGTCCTCGCCGGGCTTCAGATGGTCCTCCAGTTCCTGTGTATTGGACAGTTATCCCGAAAAAAAAAAAAAAAGGAAAACCACCTATCCTATATTATATATGTACTACTGCGGCCAGGAGTTGTTAGTCACCCTCGTGCAGCCAACCCATGTATGTGGCAGCGTCGCATTCACGAGCACAGAAGTTGCCCACTATGCACTTCTGTCGAGAAATATCCCTTTAGCTTTGGGCTTGTACTAATGGATAAAACAATAGTAATATTTACTCTGAAGGTTTGACTCTCATAACATGAATATATTACATTTATTATTTAGTAACTATTTATTCTCAAACAGTACCAAGCACGTGACTTAAATATGTATCTTTGATTTCACTCCACGACTTCCTGTACTGTAGCTCTGAATCAGCGAACACAAAGAGTGAACAAGTTCGAAGCATTCATTTGTTACCGAGAGAGAGAGAGAGAGAGAGAGAGAGAGAGAGAGAGAGAGAGAGCGTGTATGGTGGGCGCCTGTGAATTTTTGAGAAATGATGTGCAGCCAGACTGGCGCAAGGAAGTGCAAGGGATGAGAAACCCTGGATTCATGTGCTGCATTGAAAACAGGCCACAGTATGAAAATTTCTTCCATCAGTCACTAGAACTTACCTTGCTCTGTGATAATTTTTTTTTTTTTTTTTTTTTTTTTTAAGGATTGCCATCGGAGGAATAATGAATTAGGAGATAAATGCTGTTGATTTAGCAAAAAGCTGTGCTTAACCCATTGGTTCCCGGAGTTCCTGTGCGAGGGATTTTGCTGGAAGGGTGCTAGGCGTACCACCCTCCGCCTGTCGGCTCATAGTTGCGAAACTCATAGATCCCTTCCCGGGGGTTCCCTTCTTTATTAAATTTTGAAAATGCTCAGTTCCGTCCTATATTGAGGATACTGGGCACTAATGGGTTCAGAAAGTAATTTGCCTTTCTGTCCAGAGAGGGATATCCGGTTAATGAGAAAAATACTCATGAGTCTGCCAAAAATTTGCAGGTGCCAACCACCAGAGAGAAAAAAAAAAATGCAAACATAAGGCATTTAACAGAAGTTACGCGGCCTGGCTAATAATTTGACAAAGTCAACTGGTGTTACCCAGAATAAAACCCATCCTTCATTTTGTCCGACGAGACGCTTTCCTGGGATAAATAAACTCCTTCGTCATCAGCCAAAGGAAAAATTCCCTGTTTAGCTCGAGCACGTTATTAACTCGCATCGCTTAAAATCATGTGTATTTAGCCGGAATGAAGCCCATATCTACCCCTTTATTGGCCTGGCAAACTCCCTGTAAATAATACTATTTTCTACCGATAGACTGAGTTAGCGGGGAGACTCATCTTTCTTGTATGGAAATCCACCCCGCCTCTGTGTGTGTGTGTGTGTGTGTGTGTGTGTGTGTGTGTGTGTGTGTGTGTGTGTGTTGAACTGAGAGTCATCCGACTTGTGGTGCATGGTATGCCGGTTGGTAGGTTGGTGACTGGGTGGGTGGATTGGTTATTGTAGGCTGGTGGTTTCACTGGCGGATTAGGTGGAGTGGGTGGGCGAGAGGGAGGGAAAGGGCTGTTGGGCTGGTTAAGTGGGGTGGAGTGGGGTTTGTGCATTGGGGTTTGTGCATTAAGTGGGGTGGGTGGTGGGGCTACCTGTAGGACAAGGCAAAAGACGGGTTTATGTCGTCCTAATTTTGAGACATACTATATTGAGTAAGGTCGTGGGTATGTGCGTTACTGGATGGATGTGTAGGTGGGTGGACAGACTGTGGGAAAACAGACCTCTGGGATTACGTCATTTGACAGTGTGCGGAAACTCGATCCACAGCGGATATTATTCTGGAACCATGCAGAAGTAGGTATATAGATCCAGTGGGTTACAACAGGTTCATAGTGCAATAAGTTCTGTTGGTTAAGAGTCTGTGTCTCAAATGCACACATCAGTCGGTGATATAACCACGTCAGATAATAGGTTTATGAGGAAAATATGTTCGCTGTGAAAAATATGTCCATAGATATACGTCCATGTAGGAGACCTGTATCCATGAAGAGATTCAATGTCTACGGAAAAATTGGTCCATGGGGAGAAAATACATCAGTGGGGAAAATTAGTTCCTGGGAAAATAGGTTTACGTAGAAAAGTAGGCGTCTTAAAAAAAAAAAAAAAAGTCATCAAGGAAAATAGGTCCATGGGGGATTGTGCTCCGAGTGGTGAAAATGTCCATTGAATGTCCATTCATGGGGTGAAAATAGGTCCATTGGGGCATACACGTACTGTAAACGTATATAGAGCTATTGAAAATAAATATTACTTAAAATGTCCAACTTTTAACAGCGACCGTTGCCTGGAATTAGGCTTACCACTGCACACCTTGGACCAAACAACCATTAGCCAGACCCTATTACCACTTCGTCATCTAGTTATTATATTTCATAATTTACCTTCATTTAGTCATTTAGGCATAGAAAGCCAACCGAAACGAAAGGAAAAATCCCTGTGTAACTGTGTTGTGCACCTCATTTCTCCGCCTCATTCCTCGAAATTTCACAGGCACCCACTACTCTCTCTCTCTCTCTCTCTCTCTCTCTCTCTCTCTCTCTCTCTCCCCTGGTAACAAATGAATGCTTCGAACTTGTTCACTCTGTGTTCGCTGGTTCAAACCTACAGGAAATCGTGGAGTGGACCCAAATATACATATATGTCACTTGCTTGGCTCTATACGAGAAATAATTTAGTAAATGATCAATGTGATATATTACTGTTATCAGAGTCAAACCTTCAGAGTAAATATTACTATTGCTTTATCCATTAGTACAAGCCGAAAGCTGAAGGGATATTTTTCGGCAGAAATGCATCGAAGGCAATCTCTGTGATCGTGAATGCGACGTTGCCACATACACGGGTTGGCTGGACGAGGGTGGCTAAGAACTCCTGGCCGCAATAGTACATGAATTCGCTAAAGGCATTGGCTTAAGAATATATATATATTGTTACGGAACAGAGAAAGATAATGTACACTTTAAGTGAGAATACTAAAAATCACTACTGTCCCGTAAAGTTCCAGGTTCAAAACAAAAGAGTTAGGTAAAATTATAAGTTAAAGTTTAATGCTCAAACTAACAACAAAACACTGAGGACTCATAAGGATAATGTAATGGCAAAAAACAGGTTAAATATATAGTTAACTGCAATAGCCTCTATTAACAAGAAATTAGCAAGAGTAAATTTATCTAAGTCAGCCCTGATAAAATGAGAAAACCAGATAATACTCAGCGAATGCAAGATATATTATTACAGATACAAAATATTATTACCACTGGCTGACAATATGAATTACAAAAACTTTACTAGGCCTACGAATCAACACCTTATGCTGTACAGTAGAAGAACAAAATGTAATAACACTCATACTCAAATTACACAGCTGCTAGATGGCTGGAGACTTCCTGAGCACTCACAATAATAACAACTGTACAGGGGAGGACAGAGATGTGAGCAAAATGAGGAGTAGATCTAAGTGGCCCTTTAATGCAGAGACTGAGCTCATTATATAGGGGCCGGCAGAGCTTGATACAACTTGTAAGAAGGACGCGCAAATGAAGTCATAGGGGACAAAGAGTTGACACTCCTGCTCTGAACAACAGAAAGAACGACTTACTCTACTATAAGGGTAGAAGGGGGGAGTGAGGAAGAACACGCTCGTGATCAAACATGCAGCATACTGTACGTTAGAATTACACAAAGGATGATGAAATCATAGGCTATGTAACACCTCCCCACAAAAAAAATGAAATTTACAAAGGAAATTTCTTATTACTCTAAAACAATCTGTCTAAAGTCTAGATAAACAATCTGCAATAACATTTTCTTTCCCCTTGACATGTTATATGTCTAATGAATACTCCTGAAGATGTAGACTCCATCTTGTCAATCTCTGATTTTTATCTTTAAACTTACTAAGGAATTTCAGTGGGTTATGATCGGTATAAATGACTATGGGGTCAAAACCAGAACACAAATAAAATGAAAAATGCTGGAAACCCAAAATCAAGGCCAAAAGCTCTTTCTCAATAGTTGAGTAGTTCTTTTGAGGTGGAGTGAACTTCTTACTGTAATAAGATACAGGGTGTTCAGTACCCTGATCATCCTCTTGCAGCAAAACAGCCCCAGCTCCATTATCACTTGCATCAACAGCCATCTTAAAAGGCTTAGCAAAATTTGAAGTAGCGAGCACTGGCTGACTTAATAGGATAGCTTTAAGTTTGCTGAAAGAGGATTCACAGTTATCGGTCCAGACAAATTTAACTCCCTTTTTCAGCAGGTCTGTAAGTGGTGATACAAGAATTGAAAAGTTGAGAACAAATCTCCTGTAATAACCTACCATTCCCAAAAATCTTTGTAGCTCTTTCCTACTTTTAGGTCTGGGAAGATCACTTATAACCTGAACCTTAGCTCCTGGTGGTGCAACATGTCCATCACCAATTACGTACCCAAGGTACTGAACTTTAGCTTAACCAAACTCACACTTTGATAAATTAGCTACAAGATTAGCATGAACCAAACGCTCAAGAAATTGACTGACATGGCACAGGTGATCTTTCCAGTTGTCACTGAAGATTAATAGATCATCAATATAAACAACACACCCTGCCAAACCCTCTGTTACAACATTCATGAGCTTCTGAAATGTGGCTGGTGCATTCTTCATACCATATGGCATTACAGAACATGCAGAAGTCTTTCCTAGTGTTACAAAACATGAGATCTCCCTAGCACGTTCAGTCATAGGTACTTGCCAGTATCCCTTTAACAAATCAAACTTACTTATGTACCTAGCCTTTCCGATCTTGTCTATGCAATCTTCCACACGAGGGAGAGGGTAAGTGTCTGTTTTGGTTATCTGATTAACACGTCTGTAGTCGATGCAAAGCCGCTGTGACCCACCTGGCTTAGGGACTAGAGTGACAGGAGAACTCCACTTGCACTGACAGGGCTCAATCATCTTGTGGTCCAACAGGTAGCCAAGCTCCTTCTGGATGAGAGGAACTTTCACTGGGTTCACACGGTAAGGAGGCAATTTAATTGGCTTTGCGTCTCCAACATCGACATCATGCATCAACACAGTGGTTCTTCCTGGAGTGGCACGGAACACTTGCGGGTACTCCTGCAGTAATGCCGAAAACTCCTGCCTTTCCTCGGGAGGTAGATGAGAACGCTTAGTCTGGAGATCATTCATGATATCAGGATTCTTCCCAAAACTATCACTCAGGCTCATGCTGCATGGGAGAACTTCACTTGCAGACTCGGGTGGAACAGCTACAGTGCAGACTGGGTTATTTTCGTCCCGCCTGTGATATAACTTTAGCATGTTGATGTGACAAAGTTGCTTGTTCTTTCTACGATCTGGTGTGGCAATGACATAGTTGACATCACTGAGTTTCTTCTCCACGAAATAAGGACCACTAAACTTGGCTTGAAGAGGTTGCCCATGCACCGGTAGCAGAATCAAAACCTGATCTCCTGGCTGAAAGTGGCGTAACCTGGACTTCTTATCATACCAAGTCTTCATCTTCCCCTGAGCAGCTCCTATATTCTCTCTTGCCAGCTGTAAAGCAGTGGACAGCCGTACTTTGAACTTCATCACATACTCCAGCAGGTTGACGTCATCTTCCTCCGACAGCCAGCATTCCTTGAGTAGCTTAAGGGGTCCTCTTACTTCATGGCCAAACAGTAGTTCAAAGGGTCAGAAGCCCAGTGATCCATTTGGAGATTCTCTTGCGGCAAATACATTGAGTGGAAGACCTTTATCCCAGTCTTTCTGATGTTCCAAACAGTATTTCTTGAGCATCGATTTGAGTGTTTGATGATATCTCTCCAACGCTCCTTGGGTCTGGGGATGGTAAGCTAAAGACGTGATCTGGGTGATGCCCAACTCTTTCAGAGACTGCTTGAAAACATTTGACATGAAATTACTTCCCCGATCTGACTGTACCTCCTTGGGCAGACCAAACTTGGTGAAGAACCCCAGCATTTCCTTAACCACGTTCTTTGCTGAGATATTTCTAAGTGGAATGGCTTCAGGATAACGAGTAGCCATATCAATCAGGGTCAATACATAAGAAAATCCTGAAGAAGTCTTAGGAAGAGGGCCCACAATATCCACCAACACACGGGTGAAAGGCGCCTCAAAAGGAGGAATGGGAACTAGAGGTGCAACCTTTTCGGTCTGATTACACTTCCCCACAACTTGACAGGTGTGACAAGACTTACAATACCAGGAAACATCCCTGAAGATACCTGGCCAGTAGAAGTGTTTCAAAATGCGTGCCACAGTCTTCCTCACTCCAAGGTGTCCTGCCAAACTGGAATCATGAGCCACTCTAATGATATCCTGCCTACAAACACGAGGGATGACAACTTGATGTACAACCTCCCATTCCCAGTCGGCTGATGCTGTTGGGGGTCTCCACTTTCTCATAAGTACTCCTGACTTTATATAATAACATGTAGAAGCACCAGCTGACTCTTCCTCACTGCAAGCAGAGTTAGCTAGACCTTTCAACTCAGGGTCAGCAACCTGCAACTCAACCAACTCTTGACGAGACAAATCATCAACACTACGGGGTACTGCCTCATCTGGTGAGTGGTCCAAATTAGCAAGAAAAGTGTCAGCTAGGATAACATCATCATCATCATTATCCTCTAAGTCACCAGTAACTTTAGACTTAGCCCTAGTGACAGCACATGCAGAGAACACACCAGGGACATCACAATCCTGGGTCGCAGCCACTGGCTCACTAGACAACTGAGGAGCTGGACACACTTGACTTCCACCAATATCATTTCCAAGTAAGAAAGTTACACCTGACATTGGGAGTGTCTCAACCAACCCAACCATTACAGAACCATTAACAAAACCAGACTCTAAATTCACTCTGCACAGAGGGACAGAGAAGTAATTATTCCCTACACCTTGTAAGATTACAGTTTCATCAGAGGAATTAACATTAGAGCCTAGAACACTGGTCAGCATAAGGGATTGGCAAGCACCTGTATCACGATATATTTTAACTGATTTCCTGTCATTACTGTCCAGAGGACTGACAAAACCATCAGACAGGAAATTAGCACACGAACTCTTGAGAGTGTCACCCACGTTACTGCTCAAAAGAGGAGCTTCATCATGAGAATTTAATTTACCCCTCAAAGCAGGTTCAATTAACTCGGTTAAAGAATTCTGGGAACTCTCAAGGGTAGACACTAGACCAATTGACTGAATATTTAAAGACTCCTTTTTGTTCACATCACGCTGTCTCCTGAAACATTTCTCCGTGGTATGACCAAGCTTACTACAATATGTACATTTACTTTTCTGAATTCTAGAGGTGGAGCTGATATTTACTTCCTGAGAAACATCATCTTTATTCTCTTTCCTGTTACCTGTACTCTGAGTAGAGGTAACGTACTTACTCTCAGCTTTCCTTTTTTCTCTAGAATATCTCTTGTGAGTGAGAACATATTTATCAGCTAAGACTGCAGCATCAGACAAATTATCTATTCTTTTCTCATCAAGATATAGGCTTACATCTTTATTAATACACCTTTTGAAGTCCTCCAGCAAAATCATCTGCTTAAATTTGTCAGAATCCACATTCTTAGAATTTAACCACTGCTCTGACAGATCTTCTTTGATTTTTGCATACTCAACATGGGATTGCTTATCTTGCTTATAAGTTGTCCTAAATTTCACTCTATAGGCTTCAGGGGGAGGCGGTGGCTCAGTAGGTAGAGAGGTGGCCTGCAGTCCTAACGGACCCAAGTTCAAATCCCCGCTGGGGCAGGGAACAGTTTAGGGATTTGAATGTAATAAAATCAGACTTTACTGATCTGCCAGCAGACCCACCGGCATGTCATAAAAATACCCCCGCTAATACCAATACGCCAGTCCTGTATGAGACAGTCCTAGCATGTATTCAATAAGGACGGTGGGTGTTAGTGCCGAAGTGGTGGCATGTAGAGCTGTATAGAATGCAGGAGGACTACTGGACCTTGAGAGCAGGCTGTGAAGCCTATGTCCAGAGTCGGACACGTAAAAAAAAAAAAAAAAAAAAAAGGAACAAGCTCATAGGCCTTAAGAATCAAGTTCTTAACTACATCATAATTATCAGATTGATCCTGAGGCAAAGATGCATAAGTTACTTGAGCTTTACCGGTGAGAACAGTTTGAAGGAGTACTGGCCAATACTTTTTGGGCCAATTAAAACCTGTAGCTATCCTCTCAAACAACAGAAAATACTTTGTTAAATCAGATTCATTAAAAGGAGGGACAAGTTTAACATTTTTAGCCACTTCAAAATCATCAGAGCTAGATGATCCAGTTCCACATTGTTTCATGCGATACTCATGGTCTGCCTGAATCCTAGCAAGTTCAATTTGTGCCTGAGCCTGTACCTGTGCCTCCTGAATACGAGCCTGAGATTCAGCCTCCTTAGCATTTGCCTGAAATTCAGCCTCCTGAATACGAGCCTGAGACTCAGCCTCCTTAGCACGTGCCTGAAACTCGTCCTCCTTAACACAAGCCTCCTGCCGAGCTAGCTGTAACTTAGCTATTTCAATCTGCTTTTGCTCATTTGGAGGAGTTACATTATACAAGCTTTTATTAATCATGCCAACAATTTGATCTTTAGAATGATGAGAGTGAACTGCAATTCCCAATTGCTTAGCAACAAGCTTAAGTTCATTCTTTGTTCTGTTTTCTACATCACACACTGTTTGCACATTTGACAAAAAATCTTTGGCTTCATCAAGTGTAGTAATAGTAGACATCATGAATAAATCACAGTCACAAAATATCAAGCAATATCCTTATGATAATATCCTGAATATCCTGATAAGAGGTCGCCAAATTTATGTTACGGAACAGAGAAAGATAATGTACACTTTAAGTGAGAATACTAAAAATCACTACTGTCCCGTAAAGTTCCAGGTTCAAAACAAAAGAGTTAGGTAAAATTATAAGTTAAAGTTTAATGCTCAAACTAACAACAAAACACTGAGGACTCATAAGGATAATGTAATGGCAAAAAACAGGTTAAATATATAGTTAACTGCAATAGCCTCTATTAACAAGAAATTAGCAAGAGTAAATTTATCTAAGTCAGCCCTGATAAAATGAGAAAACCAGATAATACTCAGTGAATGCAAGATATATTATTACAGATACAAAATATTATTACCACTGGCTGACAATATGAATTAGAAAAACTTTACTAGGCCTACGAATCGACACCTTATGTTATACAGTAGAAGAACAAAATGTAATAACACTCATACTCAAATTACACAGCTGCTAGATGGCTGGAGACTTCCTGAGCACTCACAATAATAACAACTGTACAGGGGAGGACAGAGATGTGAGCAAAATGAGGAGTAGATCTAAGTGGCCCTTTAATGCAGAGACTGAGCTCATTATATAGGGGCCGGCAGAGCTTGGTACAACTTGTAAGAAGGACGCGCAAATGAAGTCATAGGGGACAAAGAGTTGACACTCCTGCTCTGAACAACAGAAAGAACGACTTACTCTACTATAAGGGTAGAAGGGGGGAGTGAGGTAGAACATGCTCGTGATCAAACATGCAGCATACTGTACGTTAGAATTACACAAAGGATGATGAAATCATAGGCTATGTAACAATATATATATATATATATATATATATATATATATATATATATATATATATATATATATATATACACACACACACTGAAATACCCTGCAGGTAAGAATTTTTTGTTATTCAAACATAACTACAGTTCTTAATACTAACTTTAGTATTAGCCACATTAATTATTATAACTGATAAATGTAATGAAATGTTGGGTGCGGATCCTGACTCTGTTACGCAAGAAGAATAACATTCACCTTAACTAACAACACATAGCCCAGTGGCGGTGGAATCATAATGTTGGACTAAAAGCATAGTAATGTAACCATCATTATACCTAATACAGACACGCATACCAAACAGACCATGACAGTGCCTAACACTACATTCATAAGGCTTCACTAATACATTAATAATTAAACCAGGTCGCCCATAAAGATAAATCAAGTCTGAGTTTTGATTCACTCAGTCAAATAATGGGGTTACACACAATTTTATGTTAACACTTCCGCGAGCTGTAGGCCTACTACTAGGAACGTAGGGTCACTTGCAGGCCACGGACCACAGGTTGCCTATGTAGCGAGGCGTTCGTCCGAGTGGCGTTGCTCATTAAGCACTTGGAGAAGACATGAGAGGGAGAAGTGGGGAGAGAAAGGGATAGGAGAAGGAGAGATCAGTTGTTGATTTCTTTTAAATATTATTAATATTTCACAACTGACCAAGGCTGAACAAGTTCTTCGGAAAGTCAAAGCCCAAACTGGCTGCTCTAATGCTAGCGAGAGTCGTCAGACTGGAGTGAGGGAATGGATAATTTTGGACTTGGAGTAAATGTGGAGTCCATCCCACAAATCCTGGTGACCGGCAAAAACCTTGATTTCGTGACCCTTTCGACACGAATCCAACTAATATAAGAATATGAGAGCAAATACCTAAGATAAATTATTGGCTGAATGGAGGGATTAACAAAAACTACATATCGATAATGGCATAATAGACGATAGAAATATCGTCTCAAGAGAGGTAAATATCTGGAAGCATGAGAGAGAGAGAGAGAGAGAGAGAGAGAGAGAGAGAGAGAGAGAGAGAGAGAGAGAGAGAGAGAGAGAGAGAGAGACCAGTTTCCTTCACACATATAAGTCAGAGTAAATAAACATTTGGCTGACTGGAGGGATTCATAGAATATCGTCCCAAGGTAAGTAAATAACTTGAAGTATATG
Source organism: Coenobita brevimanus (assembly GCF_032717465.1). Classification (NCBI taxonomy): domain Eukaryota; kingdom Metazoa; phylum Arthropoda; class Malacostraca; order Decapoda; family Coenobitidae; genus Coenobita; species Coenobita brevimanus. The sequence continues at coordinate 21,131,548 of NC_137013.1, read as the reverse complement.
AGAAGGGAAAATGAAGCGGGGGACATAGAACATTGTACATCTGGACATGGAGTCAGTGTTACCAGATGAAATCTGGGAGAGGCAAATCTGAGGTGTGTAAGAATACTTGTGGCCAATAGTACATTAGTAATATTTGTTTGTACATGTACTTGGACGTGTAATTCAGTTATGACAACCCATTTACTGATTTCACCACCAGAGGACCAGACATAAACAAATAATTGCTATGAGCGGCTCATATTCCTGTTATTTCCGCTGGTCCTTGCCTTCCAACACCCTTCTGTCGTTGCAGGGAGCATCATAAAGGTCTAGTGCTTACTTCACCGTTGGTTGTGTTTTTCTGGTGTTTGGACCTGTAATTTGGGGGGAAGATTCAGTACGGCAGATGGGGCCCCCCCTGATCGGGTTTTCTCGTTTCTGCGCATGCGCAGTGTGACCTATGTGACGTCATGGACCAGTCACCCCGATTCCCCTGCTACCATTGGTCTGTTCTATCGTACTGGTGAAACTGACGTCCCGCTCACCCTGCTACCTGCCTAGGTGTGCAGCATGGAGTACTCGGGCCCTGCCACCCTCGAGGACCTTGAAGTTGACCTGGCCTGAGTGACGAGGATGAAATGGCTCAGAGTGACTGGCCACAGCTACCACAAGCTAGTAACAATGTCACGCTAGCTGGGAAAGTAGCTACGGAACAATCACTATCTGTACCTGCCTCACCTCACCTTGTTGGCCAGGCATCTTCCTCTGCCAAGCGCCCCGTGCATGACACCTCGGACAGCAACAGTGTGCCTTCATCCCCTGCTACCAAATCCTCCAAGCAGCAGGAGACTTCTGATCCTCTGTGGAGGGCAACCGCCCTTGGATCTAACACTCCTCGCCTCCTGCAGCTTGTTCAATCCTCCCAAGATTTGCCGTTGTTTGCTGCCTCTATGCCTCCAGCGTTCACACCCAGGGCAGACTACATCAAGCTTTTATTCAAAGACGACCCAACTATGGACATCAAACTTCGATGGCTGTCTGAGATCAACCGTGCTTTTCACCTTGACCGCTCCCAAGCGGAGATCAAGATGTCTGCAACTACTTCCCATTTTGTCTACATCTTCAGATATTGCAAGACATTGCAGATAGCGTAACTAAAGGAGAGTTCCTATCCCTTTCTTTGGAAATTCAAGACTCACCTGAGAGGCCCCGCAAGTTTCCTACTTACCTCCTTACATGTTATCCTGTCTGCACTGATCCCAACTTGGCCAAGGAGCTGCCAGGTATCTACTCAGCCCGACGTTTCCACCAGAATGGCACTCCTATCAACTGGCTGGTGGTCACCTGGAGCCTTCCTCACCTGCCACCACCAACTGTCACCTTCAGCTTCCTTCCCTGCCTCCCATCTTGTGAGTTTAACAAGATGAAGGATGAGCAACTGTGGTGCTGTCGATGCTGGGGCATTGGTCATATCTCCCGGTAATGCTCTGCACCAGAACGGTGTGCATGATGCTATGGCCAGCATGACTCTCAGATGTGTCCTCAGCGACCCCCTCCACCTGCTTCTGATACAGCTTCAATGCAACCTAAACCGCCACCTCCAGATACCTTGCGCTGTAAAAGTCCCCAGTGTCATCAAGAAGGGGTTAACATTTGGCATGGCTGCACTAGATGCCGAGCTACCCCTGCATTCGTTGCTAAGGGTGGGGCTCCATTAGTGTCAACACCACCACCACTCCACGCTGCCGCTCCCCCTGCCTCCACTGTCGGTTTGGACTCGGCTGCAGTCACCGAACTTCACGATGCTGTTGCCACTCTCAGTTCATGGATTAGCACACTTACGGCACATTTTGATGCAATGGAAGCCCGCATTGATGGCTTGGTTAGTGGTGGCTCAAACGGTAAAGAGGTGGCCTGCAGTCCTACTGGACCCAGGTTCAAATCGACGCTGGGGCAGGGAACTGTTTAAGGATTTGAATTTCATGAAATCAGACTTTACTCACTTGTCTACCACAAGACCTGCCGACATGTCGTAAAAATATCCCCACTAATACCAATACAGCAGTCCTGTATGAGACAGCCCTAGCACGTATTCAATATGGACGGTGGGTGTTAGCACCGAAGTGGTGACATGTAGACAAGTGTATGGTATGTAAGAGGACTACTGGGCCTTGAGGGCAGGCTGTGAAGCCTATCCCAGAGTTGGACACAAAAAAAAAAAAAGCAAGCCACACTTGAGACAACATTAAATTCACTGGTTGAATCACAACAAGTCATCATTATGACTGTCACAACCCATACGGAGAAGCTGGACTCCACTGTCACTCCCTTTGAATGACTGAATGCTCCCCACACGGAGTCTTCCCCTTGTGGCACGCAGAACTTCTCATGCCACCACCACTTTCTCATCTGGGCTTTGCAAACATCATGGCAATGTTCGGTAACATGGCACAAATGCATGTCATCTCTTGAAACGCCTGTGGTGTTTCTAACCGGCCTAAACTTACTACACTCAAAGGATATGTATACAGTTGCCACCCGGATATCATTTTCATTCAGGAATCCTTTGTTGGTCATGCGCTACTCGGGGTAGAGGGCTCCCACTCTCAGTGGTTATGTTTCTTACATCCATCGAGTTAGGAATGGACTTGTCACATATGTCCACTCCTCCATCCCGCACCGTTTCCTCCAAAGCTCTGTAGACGATGAGACAACCTTCCAGCTTCTTGAGGTCACCATTGGAAGCTGCACAATTCAGTTGTGCAACGTGTACTCTGTGCCAGGCAGGTTGAATACAGCTGCTCTCCCAGTTCCCACCATCCATAGCATGATATACGTGGGAGATTATAATGTCCAACACCTTGCTTTAGGGGACCTTTCTGCCACTGTTAACCGTAACGGGACTAAACTTCTTGCGTATATTCGTCGTAATCAGCTCACCCGCTGGGACACCAGTGGAGCCATACATTCTCGAGGTGGCACACTAGATCACGTCCTTACATCCGGCCCCGTGGCGTCCCGGGTCAGGTGTTCATCTATCCCTGCGTTCTTCTCTGATCACATTGCTGTCAGCCTTCATTATTCCCTCCCTGCTGTACCTTCTCCTGTACACTGATGCACTCGCATTGCAATCCCACCCAAGTAATGCCCTACATACATCTCCTATATGACCATTCTTCTTCCCACATTCGACCTTCATTGTCCCGAAAATTTGTATTCATCACTTGTCAGCTCCACGCATGACTTCTACACCCATTATGTCAGCTGGCCACACATTACGTGCCATCATGATGCACACACCTGGACACTGGTGGGTCCTCCCGGTCGCCATCAAGCGACTGTGCCGGCAGCGACTGTTGCTATTTCTGGGAATGCTCATCGGCGAAGAGGTGACGGTGCGGCCTTATTCTTTACCAACATCCGCGGCCTTACCACAAATTTAAACTCGGTTCATTTTTTCCTTCAGTCCATATCCCCTTTGGCCCTTTTCCTCACAGAACCACAAATCTCACCCTCTACTGATACATCTCCATTTTGTTTTCCTGGTTACCATCTTCTTACAAACTTTCATAACAAGGGTGGCACCTGTTGTTATATCAAATGCCAATATGCAGTTGACACTATTTTAAATTTCACTTCATCCAGTTTTGATTACTCATTATATAAATTAAATTGCCAAAACATTACCAAATATATCTGTGTAGTTTATCGTTCTCCCATTGCTTCTTCGGAACCCAGTGTATTTGATTCCATATCCACTCAGTTGAGTAACCTTGCCCTTGCCCTTGGCAATGAAATTACCATTTTGGGTGATTTTAACATACACAATGTTGAATGGTTATTGCATTCTGCCCGGACTGACGACGCTGGTCTAGAATGCGAGCTGTTTGCAGAATCGTTTAATCTCACCCAGTTGGTAAAGCAACCAACCAGAATACCTGATAATCCTGACCATATTGCCCATCTCTTGGATTTATTCTTGACAAATAATCCAGATCAATACAGGATAGAGGTACTGTCACCACTTGGATCCTCTGACCACAATCTCATCAAAGCCTCATTAGTTAACCCTCCCACACCTCCCCATTCTGAACCTGTCAGGGTGACCCGATGGCACTTTGACAGGGCTGACTGGGATGGATTTAGAAATTATCTTGCTAACATTCCATGGCAGTCTTTCTTCTCTAGTGATTCCAATTCTACCCAGTCCCACATTTGCGACTTAATACTAGCTGGTATGGATTTATTCATACCAAGTCAACAATTCACTAAAAGATCAAACTCTCCAAAATGGTTTGATGGCAATTGTGCCAGAGCAACAGCTCAAAAGTCATTAGCATATAACTCTTACTTAAAATCAAAAACATGTGAATCACTGTCCCGATTTAAAATTGCTAGAAATCATGCAAAAGCTGTATTAAATCTATCTAAATCAAACTTTCTTCAAAAGCAAGCATCAAAACTACTTAACAACCCTAATGACAATAGAATATTCTGGTCAACTCTTGATTCTTTCAATAATAACTTTAACAAGGAATCTTCCATTCCCCCACTAAAATCTTCAGACGGCAATATTACAAATGACCCACGTGGGAAAGCAGATATCTTTGCTAGTACCTTTGCCAGAAACTTTACCATAGATGATACCAGCCAGAATGTCTCAGTACTGGAACTTGATTCTCCCGAAATCGCCCCACTTAAAATACAGACAAGATAGGTAAAATCCATCCTAGACAATTTACCTACCAACAAAGCTCCAGGCCCAGATGGAATTCCGCCAATTGTTTTGAAAAAGTGTTCCCCTGAACTTGCCTCTGTCCTAGCTAAATTATTCAGACTATGCATACGTACTTCTTTATTCCCAAATTCATGGAAAGAAGCCAATATCCACCCAGTTCCGAAGAAAGGAAGTTCGTCTGACCCCTCCAATTACAGACCAATAGCTGTCATATCTTCTCTTGGTAAGGTATTTGAAACTTTAATTAAGAAGCATATTGTTAAACATCTTGAATCCAACAACTTAATTAGTGATAAATAATATGGTTTTCGCCAAGAAAGATCCACCATTGACATAGTCAATCTCTTAACTCATACCATCCATCAACCAATTGATCTTTTGGAGAAACTCATGCAGTAGTTCTTGATATCTCTAAAGCTTTCGACAGAGTATGGCACCGTTCCCTGCTGTCCAAACTCCCTTGCTATGGACTAACGTCTTTTGTTCCTTTGATTTCTTCTTATCTTAGTGACAGGAAAATAAGAGTAAAAGTAGATGATGTATATTCGAATTTCCACTCAGTTAACGCCGGCGTGCCGCAGGGAGCAGTTCTGGCGCCAACCCTATTTCTGGTTCATATTAATGATCTCTTATCTGTCACTCACAATCCCATTCACTCATATGCAGATGACTCAACACTACATAGTTCATTCACACTCAGACATCCATTTACAAAGTCTAATATCTCTACCTCTCAACTCAGTACAGCCATCTCCATAAATCAAGATCTATCTACTATCAGTGAATGGGGACAAAACAACCTTGTCTCTTTCAATGCTAGTAAAACTAAATATATACAGTTTACTAATAGACAGATATTGCCAGATTCGTACATTACCTTCAGTGCTACTAATATTCCCATCTCCAAAAGTTTTGAAATTCTTGGTGTCTCACTTAACAGTGCCCTCAGCTGGACCTCTCATGTCAGATCACTTGCTAAAACCGCCTCAAAGAAACTTGGATTATTGTACAGAGTCCGTAACTTCTTCGCCGATGAGCAGTTAGCTATAATTTATAAGAGTCATGTGCGCTCTCAGCTTGAATATTGCTCACCCTTGTGGAATGGTTGTGGAGAGGTTGCATTAAGACAACTAGACAAAATTCAGAATAAAGCTGTTAGAATCATTAACAACCCTACCATTACATATAAACTACCTCCCCTGCAAGTAAGAAGGAATGTTGCCTCCCTTGCATTATTTTACAGATATTTTTTTGGTAAATGCTCAGACGAAGTTGAGTCCATGGTGCCACCTCTCCATGCCTTCCCTCGTGCTACACGGGCATCTGGTAGCGCTCATGACTGGAATGTCACTCAACCATACTGCAGAACTTCTGCCTATCAGAATTCTTTTATTCCCCGAACTGCATCTCTCTGGAACTCGCTTCCCCAGAGTTGTTTTCCTCCAATTTTCAACCCACAACTGTTCAAGCCTAACTGTTACAGATATTTTATGAACAGAGGACACCAGTAATCTGGTGTATGGATTATATTTTTTTACCCATTTGTTTTTCCTTCCTCCGTTCTGTTATTTATAAAAAAAAAAAAAAAAAAGGTAGTGGAAGATGGTTTTGCCTTTCAAAGACGACCTTCCCCCAAATCTTCATCGGTATCAATTGTCGTGGGATGATTTAGTTGCTCTCAAGCACTGCATTCATACCGATTCGTGGCATAATCTTACCGATAGCATCAACCATCAAATGACTGCTGTTTCCAAGTGGCGCCTTATCAACAAGGTTGTCAAGAAGAAGCCCCCTAGTGTCCCCCACCACAGTTCAGCACAGTACACACAGGATCATGTAGATGCCTGGTCTGTGCCCTTCCCACGCACATACAGGACGTGCTCTCCACCCAGAAACACTTTCATGCACTCCGTCTCACTGCCGCTTTACTTAGGACAGACGATGAGGATGGTGTGGCTATAACTGATGATGAATTGCAACAGGCCCTCACCAGGGATAGGGTAACGGCTCCAGGTGATGATGGCATCACTTTTCTGCCCTCCGTGTCCTCCTGAAAGTTCCTGGTAATCCCCTTCTCCAGCTGTTCAACATTTGCATCCATCTGGGATACAAGGCACAAGCCTGGACCCGCAAGGCAATTTTGCCTATTCCTAAACCTGGCACTGATAAATTCCGACCTGTTTCCCTCACCTCTCGCTTCAGTAAAGTACTGGAATGCATCCTCCTCACAAGACTCTTGTTTAGGCTGCAGGACAAGCTCTCGCCCTGACTGTACGGCTTTTTAACACAGCGAAGGACACATCACTGCCTCATGGAGCTATACACTCTCCTATCCCCCACCAGTATAGTTTCCTTCATTGATTTAAAGAGTGCATTTGATGTCGCCAATGGAGACATCATCCTCGACCAGCTAGTGGATTTTGGAATTAAGGGAAACCTGCTGCAATGGATTCGTGGTTACCTGTCTAATAGGGCCTCTTGTGCTCTTTTTAAGGGTGCATACAGCACTGCTAAGGATTTCGAACTTGGTACTCCACAAGGTGGTGTCCTTAGTCCTTTTTTGTTTAATATCCTCATACATCATCTACTCACCCTCCTTCTTGACATCCTTGGAACCACGATTATTTGCTACACTGATGACATCTGCATTCACTCAAATTCCCCAGCAGATCTGCAATGTTTCCTTCACTTGTTTCACGAGTCTGCTTCCAAATGTGGACTCATTATCTCTCCAGAAAAAGAGTAGAATCTTCACTTTCTGTCCAGGAAGAACACTGCCTGTATTCTCTGTTGGGGATTGTGTTATCCCTCTGTGCAAGCAGTACCTTTATCTGGGGGTGCCTGTACAGATTTCTCCCTCCATTCCTGCAAGACAACGAGTGCATCCAATTGTTCAGGATCTACAGCAGTGCCCAGAACCTCTCAAATGGCTCACTAATTATGCTGTTGGGGTGTCTATTCCTATAGCACAAACCCTATACATAGCTTTCATTCGTTCAGATGTTGATTATCTCTCCCCTGCTCTTTGTCAACTTTCCAGAACAGACTTACAACCTCTTGAGAAGTTCCAAAACGCAGTAATGAGACTCATCCTGGGCTGCCCTGGCTCAACCAGAATTGTCAACATGCAACTTGAATTTAGCCTTCCACCACTTGTTGAGAGAATATACTCCTTTTTGTGTGTGTGTGTGTGTGTGTGTGTGTCCGACTCTGGGCAAAGGCTCAGGGCCTATTTCTTGGGGGCAGTTGCCTATCCCAAGGCCCAGTAGTCCTCCTACACCTCCACATGTCACCACTTCGGTGCTAACACCCACCGTCCATATTGAATACATGCTAGGGCTGTCTCATACAGGACTGGTGTACTGGTATTAGCGGGGGTACTTTTACGACATGTCGGCGGGTCATCTGGTAGATCAGGAAAGTCTGCTTTTAGGAAATTCAAATCCTTAAACTGTTCCCTGCCCCAGCCGAGATTCGATCCTGGGTCCATTAGGACTGCAAGCCGCCTCTCTACCGATTCAGCCACCGCCTCCATACTTCAGCGTTAAGTGCATGCATTATCCTCACCTTTCTCTCTGCTACTCTCACATTATTCGGACTTCCCTTGATCCCACTGCACTGAGACCTCTGCTTCACAGTGGTGGCTGCACACTAGTTAATACTGTTTGTTCAAACGTCTGATGGTTAAACATCAACGTACCAGTGCTTGCTGAGGAGGTGGACTATAGCATTCCACCTTGGCAGACCCCTGTGCCAGCTATCTCATGCACTCCAGCCTCTAAGACTGACCTGCCTCGGCATCAGAAACAGCTAGCTTCGGAGACCATCACCAGGCTGTCATCTTCCCTCCCTTCAGCCCACCATATTGACACTGATGGCTCCCTGCAGGAGGATGGCAATGCTGGCTGTGCTGTATTTTCCCCAATTCTGGACCCACCTCAAGGGGGCTGGTTGGCCGTCGAGTGCCAACCTCGTCGAGCTCTACATATTGCGAATACATGGACTCCTAGATGCAGTTTCTTTATTAATACGGACGAACAACAACGGATTGATCATCTGTGACTCACAGCCGGCCCTCCATGCCCTCTCCTCTCCCAGACCCACATATCAACACCTCGTTATGCAGATACTCCGTCAACTGGCCACTGCCCGCGATTGGTCGCTGGTGGTGCACTTTCTGTGGATTCCCTCTCATATTGGTCTCACAGCCAACAACACCGCTGACCTTCTTGCAAAGACTGCCTGTGGACTGGAATGCCCGCTGTGGATGCTACTAGTGCCTCCCCCATTTGCTACAAGCAGATATTAATCAGAGCAGCCTGTTCCCCTATTCTTCATGGTAGAAATGCTGAGAGGGCTTATAGTGCGTCCATCCAATATTATGACCACTTTCTCTCTCATCCCCATAAATATTGTCACAGTGGTCTTATGGTTTGTCGACATAACGTGGTGTGTGTCCGCCTCAGACTGGGCTACTGACCTGTGTGGCAGGTAGCTGGGGCGGGCAACGCACCTCATTTCTCCTCCTGTAAGCTGTGTGACACACCCAGTGCCAACACCCTTGACCATTATTGCCTGCAGTGTCCACTTGTCCCTGATTTAATACCGCAAGAACTCACATTAGTGGACACTTGTAAACATTTGTTGGAAGATAACCTGTATGTTTTTCTCATGCGTCATCCACACTTTGGTGGGTGTTAATTTGTTATAGCTAGACAGCATGTCCTGCGTGGCACGAGTTCCCTGTACTCACCTCACATATGGCCGCATGGCACTGTTCTAGGTTTGTCGCCTTCGGGCGTTGTAAATTAATCAAATCAAAATCAACCCTCTCACTTTGAAACAAGATTTAACTGAGTTTGGGCAAAACAGATTCCAGGAAGCAATAATGAAGTCTGATTAAAGGGTTACAGAGCTTTTCGTAGGTATTTTTCACAGTTGTTTTCGTCTTCATTGACTGCTGGAATGTTAAGTCCATATGACAAAGCTGAAGAGGCCCCCACTGCTCTAGCGTTCTTTTGACAACAGCTGTGTAAGACAGCGAACATGTCCTAGATGGTGGCAAAATTCTATGTTTCGGAGCACCTGAAAACTTGAAATTCACTAAACTGGACCAATCTTTTTGATGGGTGTTTCAGGGAATTGTGCACTTCATGAGCTCTACTTCATTTGGTAATTTTTTACAGGCCTCTGAAGCACATAAGTGGGCCGCATGGCAAATGCATTGCATAATGTAAATACCAAGCCATAAGTCTTTGAACCTGCTGCTTGCAGAATTATTTGCACCCATTATAGTATTGCACTCATCCGACCCCAAACCAATTATATTAGACACAGGCACATCAAAATCATTAAGTGACTTCATCATACATGAAAATATTCTGTTACTTGTTGCATCTTCACTTGCCCCTTCAGGATCATCACTGCTGAATACTGGCACTAAATCCCAAACCTTGCTCACACTTCAGTTTTCTCAGACACTCGTACCATTATACAGACATTCTGGGAGGTGGAAATGTCTGTGGATTCGTCCACAAGAATATTGAATTTGCTATGCCTCAATATGCCTGCTAATTCTTGTTTATAACACTTAGCCAAAACATTCTTACATACACTCTGGCACTTGGTTCTTTTCATCTTCAGGTCTTGAGCTATTGATGAATCGGGAAAACAGTCCTTAAGCACATCACACAGATGATCTGCCACTTGGAAGCTTATATTGTGTTCCATCATCATTGCTGTTAATTTTTTTTCAGCTGACTTCACTGCATCATTTTTACTTGTCTGTCCCTTGGCACCAGCAAATGGCTCCGTTATAGTTCTTGATTTGGAAGCACAGTTTCTTATATGCTTTGAACTTTTCTCATGTAGCTTTAATGGAGTTATCTGAGCTACAATCTCAACACCGCACTTGTAACACATTCCCTTATAAGAATCCTTTTTAGAAGGTTTTAACCATGGAAATTTTTTCTCTCATTCTCGCCTATATTTTCTCTCATATTTAGCTTTCTTCACTGCACCTGCTGATACCTCACGGCTATTAACTTCTACCTCGCTAGTGTCACTTCATTCTGTGTCACCCATGGAAAAGCCGCAAAAGCACTTACAAATCCCAAGTTCATATAGGCTTACAGTATATCCAAGGACAGAAAAGTTACTGCTGTGGCTGCCGCGCCAACACTGCCCAGCCGCACCCAGCGCTCCAGTCCCACTCAAAAAATGGGAGAAATGGCGTTCCCCTGAGCTAGACCCTGTATTGGATCATATAGCCCCATTAGGTTACAGGAACGCGCTACCACTCCCGGCACGGCAGTCCTGGGCGAGGCTCGAACCCGCAATCCCCCGATTGAGAGCTTGATGCTCTACCACTGAGCCACTGAGTCCCTGTCCCATTCAAAGAATATAACAGGAACTGGACGCGTGAGTCCTCGATGACATAACGTACCGGTTCGTAACATACCGTATGGAGATAGTTTGAAAATCAGTATACTATATATTTCGTAAACATTATCACACTATTGACTGAAAAATCACACATATATGAAAGTTATTGCATTATTGTATGCATGCTATCGCATATCGCAAAGTGTGCCAAAATATCGCATTTTGCGATAATTATCGCACATCTGGCAATGCTTCACTCAGCTGACGAATATAAATATGCAGAGGACAGAAGCCCTCTAATTTGGCCCGGTCCTCCCAAGGGTGGTAAATCTAAACAACAACAGCAACAACAACAGAAACCCTTGACCCCCCATTTAGTGTACAGACCGGCAACTATTATGGGATACTTTCGTCCCGGTGGGAGTTACTCCCCCCCCCCCGTCCTATATTCCCTGATCGTTGGTTTCCATCATTTACTATCGGCTCGGCATATAAACAACGATAACAAAGTGACTGCAGTAACAGAAAAATGGACGACGAAAATACATGTTGGCAACTTTGTGGCAGTCCCTTACGCCCTCTATTGTGGTTTTGTGGCAGTTCCTCTTGCCCTTTATTGTGGTTTTGTGGCAGTTCCTCTTGCCATCTATTGTGATTTTGTGGCAGTTCCTCTTGCCCTCTATTTTGGTTTTGTGGCAGTTCCTCACGTCCTCTGTTGTGGTTTTGTGGCAGTTCCTCACGCCCTCTATTGTGGTTACGCATAACCTTATTTTTTTATGGGTAACTAACATAGTATCATTGGACAAATATAAATCTTTAATACACGCTAACAGGAGTATACTTACTGTTTAATCCTGGTGTTATGTAGTAGTTATGTTTATCTCTTCTCAGTATTTTTCTCGCAGCACCTATATTTTCAGCTGGAGTATAGGCTTATATCGTTCCCCTTATTCTGATATTACTATATTGGCAATTTAACCTTATATTTATTTTTTCTTCCTTTATCTTATTAATTTGTTAAGCAGGATTATATGTATTTTTATCATCCTGATGTTATATAATTTTAATATTGTTGTCTATTTCCTTTTATTCTATCCTTTCTGCAGTTGGTTAGTAACAGAAGTAAATTTAGTGTCTCATTCTCATCTTGTGTAGTGGATATTGTCTCACCTCTCTGTTTTCACGTAAATTCGTTTCTCCTTTAAATATTTCTAAATTATTTTATAATTATATCATGAGTAATGATACCACCAAAAACAGGTGCATATTTATTTCATATATTGCAATTAACAGCATATTAGTGGGGTTGGTGGAGGATTAGTGCCCCTCCCTGTAAAACAATTAACTCTAAGCCATTGGCCACCCCGTCTGGGATACATGGCGTCTGGCAATGAATGAATGAATGAACAGCATATTAATAACACAGACCTACCACCAGTATACAAACAGGACTTCTGATAACCACATGCATACTACATTAATTATACATAACAAAGCTTCCCTTTGGTGTCTAATATGGCATTCTAACTAGGCATTGCAGGCATATAGGCTTCAAAACCATGCACCACAAAAGCACATATTTAAAGTAAGCACTTAGCATTGTGCAAAATACCTACTGAAAACTCAAAGCCCTACAAACCGATAATGCCTAAGCAGCAAAATAAAATGGTGTATACCACACATGAATACACACAAAAGCCGACCAGGAATGCCTAAGCCTCGGAGTCCCGGGGGGGGGACCATAAATGTCTCCACCATCCGCCCCTCTCCCGGTGATGACTCTTTGAGCTGCCTGGATCCACTGTCTGACTCACTGCTTCATTTCTGCAACATTCGCAGGCTTTCCTCTAACCTTCTGTCGAACACCATCTCTCCTCCTCTAAACCTCACCTTCTCTTCCTTACCGAGACTCAGCGGTTTGAGGTAACTGACAGCAAACCCTTTTCTGTATCCTCCTCCTGTCTCTATGCTAATTTCAAAGCCAAAGGGGGATGTTGTGTATATGTATGCAACGACGTAGCTTGCTCTCGTGTTCCTGAACTTGATTCTTCTGAATTCTCTACTCTCTGGTTTCGGCTTTCCTGTCATTCTCTGACTAAATATACCTGCGCTGTTTACTTATCTCCTAATTCTACTGACTAACAAAAATTCTTCGACTATCTTACTTCTACGATGGAACACATTCTATCCATTTCTCCTTTCTCTGAAATCTCGATTCTAGGAGATTTCAATGTTCACCACCACCTTTGGCTCTCCTCTCCTTTCACTGATCCACCTGGTGAACAAGTCTTCATCTTTTCTAATCTTAATGACCTAGAGCAGCTAGTAAAACACTCTACACGTATCCCTGACTGCCTTGGAGAGAGCTCCAACATACTTGACCTCTTCCTTACAACTAATCCTTCTGCTTACACTGTTAATCTTTTATCTCCATTGGGCTCCTCCGATCATAACCTTGTTATTTTAACCTGTCCTATCGATCTGGTACGGCCTGTGGACCCTCCAAAAAAAACGTTGTCTGTGACACTTTGGAGCTGCTGATTGGGAGGACCTCATGCAGTACTTCTTAGATTTCCCTGGATGATTATTGCTTCCATGGCCGGGAGCCATCTGAGTGTGCCTTGCGCATTACGGAGGTTATTCTCTTGGGCATGGAAACACACATTCCTTTCTCATATCCTTTGACTAATGCAAGAAAGCCTTGGTTTAATCACGCTTGTTCTAATGCTGTCCACAACAAGGAGAGGGCCTATAAAAGGCACTGGAGCCAACCCACCCCTGAACTACATCTTTTCTCTGTTTCTGCCCGGAATCGTGCTAAGTCTGTCATTCGCTCTGCTAAAAATAATTTCAGTTGTACTAAATGTTCTCAGCTCTCCAACTCGACTTCTTCCCGCTGCTTCTGACACCTTGCCAAAAACCTTTCTAACAACTTTACCTCATCATCCTTCCCTCCTCTTTTCTACTTTGATGGCTCTTTAGCTATTTCTTTTACCAATAAAGCAGATCTGTTTGCTCAGACTTTCTCCTCCAATTCCACCTTAGACGATTCCAGTGCTGTTCCTCCCTCACTTCCCCCCTCTGACTTCCTCATGGCTGACATTAAAATTTCTTCAGCTGATGTATTTTCTGCCATCACTGGCCTCAATACTAACAAGGCATATGTGCCTGATGGGATCCCTCCTGTTGTCCTCAAGAACTGTGCTTCTGTGCTTACACCCAGCCTAGGTAAACTCTTTCGCCTTTGTCTTTCAACTTGTATCTTTCCTTCTTGCTGGACGTTTGCTCTCATTCAGCCAGCCCCAGAGAAGGGTGACCATTCGCAACCCTCCAACTATCCTCAAATTACTTTAACATCCTGTGTCTCAAAAGTTTTCAAGTCTATTCTTAACAGAAAAATTTTAAAGCATCTTTCCTATTGCAACCTTCTTTCTGAGCGTCAGTATGGGTTATATCAGGGACGCTTCTTTGACGATCTTCTCACCTACCTTTCAGACTCCTGGTCATCCTCCTTTCTGGACTTTGGCGAAAGCTTTGCCATTGCACTTGACATCTCAAAGGCTTTCGATCGAGTCTGGCATAAATCTTTAATTTCCAAACTGCCCTCTTACGGTTTCTATCCTTATGTCTGTGCCTTCATCTATAGCTTCCTTTCTGGTCCTTCTATAGCTGCTGTTCTAGACGGCTTTCGTCCTTCTCCTAGATCTGTCAACAGTAGTGTTCCTCAGCTCTCTTCCTTTTTTTTCATCAATGACCTTCTAAGCTGTACATCTAATCCTATCCACTCGTACGCTGATGATTCCACCCTTCACCTTTCTATTCCGTTCTCGCAACGTCAATCTCAGCAGTTACTTCAAGAAACAAGGGATGAGGCTATGGCACACCTAATGTCTGACTTGGCTCGTATCTCTGACTGGGGTAAAAATAATCTTGTTGTTTTTTATGCATCCAAGACTCAGTTTTTACACCCATCAACCAGTCAAAATCTTCCACAGGAGTACCCACTAATGTTTAATAATATTCAGCTCAGCCCTGCATCATCCTTGAAATGCTTTGGGTTTCATTCACATGGGACTTATGTTGGAAAGATCATATTGCATGTCTTGTAAAATCTGCTTCCAAGAGATCAGCTGTGCTAAGCCGACTCCGTGCCTTCTTTACTCCTGCACGGTTGTTGACTTTATTATATGGCTTTTATTCGCCCTTGTGTAGAGTACAACTCTCATGTGTAGGGAGGCTCCCCACATTCAGCTCTTCTAAATAGGGTGGAGTCGAAGGGTTTTCATCTCATTAACTTTCCTCCTCTTATTGGCTCTCTTCAACCTCTGTCTCTTCGCTGCGCTGTTACATCTTTATCTCTTTTCTATCTCTGCTTCAATGGTCACTGCTCCACTGAACTGTCTGCCTGCATCCCTCCACCTCCACGACGGGTGCGTAGCACCTGTCTAGCAACAACCTCTCATCCCTTTGCTGTCCAGCTTTCTAATGGAAGAGTTAACCGTTACTCCCACTCCTTCATTTATGCAACAGGTTAACTCTGGAACTGTCTCCTTCTGTCTTTATTTCCTACTTCCTATGATCTCCAATCTTTCAAACGCAGTGTGTCCAGGCATCTTGAAATGAATGGACCTTGAATTTGGCTCTCTTTTGTATTGTTTTTGTTTTTTTCTTGGAAGGAACGTTCATGCGGGCTCAGCCTTTGGTTCCTTCTTCCTCGGATTAAAAAAAAAATAAAGAGGAGTAATCCTTCAGTTAGACATTGATAGATCATAGCCCTGCTAGGGTGACGGGAGAGCTCTACCTCTCTCAGCAAGGTTATTACCCGTGCAGGGCGCGAACTCACCTCGCGGTCTTGATTCAACGCTCTACCTCTGAGCTACCCTTTTCCACAGGCATGAATATGAATGAGAACTAAAATGTGCATGTTACATTCAGAGCTGCTGGGTAGGCCTACTCTAGGTTGTCATTCAGGGTCCAATTATCAGTAACCATACGTTAAAGGCACATAACAGTACTTACCAATCGTCGTCTTTTGGGAACCGATGATACACATATTACTGGTGTTTATGCTTTTGGCTTTACCGCACACAACACAATAGTGTGAACGCCTGACCATATTTTCCTCTTTCAATGTCAGGTGCACGTGGGAGAAAGCCACTTCGTCTCAATCCATTTTTTGAGAAAAATGCAACCATGGTTCCTTTAGAGTGATACGTTCATTGATAAATAAAATGACTGAAACGTATATATTTGTGTATATAACTGATGCGGTTTCATGAGTTACATTTTTTTTCAGTTGTACAGATGGTAAAATGGTGCAGCCGATGTAGGTCGTGACGAACAGATTGAGTAATTACATCGGTTTGGGTCAGTTACAGTTAAAGGTATAATTACTCGTCCAATTACTCAGTTGCAGTTACAGATATAAGGAAGAAAAAGGCTAAATACAATTACAGTTACTCAGTTTTCACATTTCCAGATTACAATTGCAAATATAATTACAGCAGTTAGTATTCTGTTACATATTTCGGTTACTTTTTTCCGTGGTATAAGTTAAACTAACTGCTAATTATTAATCTAGCTACCTATATATAATATATATATATATATATATATATATATATATATATATATATATATATATATATATATATATATATACCGGTATACCTTTTTAAATTTTCTCTCATTTGAAATTAAACATGCAGCCACAACTTCTAGTGCAAAAAAAAAAAAAAAAATCATCTGTCTATTACCAGATGCCATAATCCCTTAAGAGATGACCATTTGACTATGAGTTATTTATTTTACGGGGAGGGGCACTAACCCTCCACCAACCAACTTGTTGACACGTAGGGAGCACGTATGGTTTGGTGATATGGTTACCACCCAGCGTTGTAAATGTTTCTTGGCTTACAGGAAACTATCATATGAATTTAAAAATCATGCAGAGATGACAAGTTAAAAGTAATTACTTCCTATTATTTGCGATTATTGGTAGTACCTTAAAGATGTTTGTGAAAAATATCATTTTCATGAAGGAAACACACACTGATCTGGAGTACAAAACCTGTCACACCACATACGTAGATGTAGTCACGATGGTCAATACACACAGTAGTCTCGTACAGTCTTCAGATCTCAGATATACAAGTATTGGACGTGTCACGTCTCATGTAACATGTTGAGTCTATAGCATACTCTCTCTCTCTCTCCAGTATATAATGTAATATTTGTGTGATGTAATCCTAATTATTAAGCTTCTAAACAGTCAATTACAATTACAAATACAATTACTGTGAATTTAAAGCTCAATTACAATTACAATTACTCGTAAATAAAAATTATTAATTACATTTACACTTACAGTTACCCCAAATGTGTAATTAATTACATTTCAGTTAAATTACCATTACAATTACTCCAAGCCTGGTGAAGAAACATGTATTCCTCAAAAGTTTACTTCAGTTTACGTGCAGAAGACAAACTTCATCGCCAACGCCATCTACATTCGTTATACATCACTATCAGAGTTTGGGGTTCCAGTTAGGAGTAAAGATCCATTTAGAGCTTTGCTATCATTATGTATATTGCCAATGGTTTCCACAACGTTGTGATCAGTTGAACTGAGTGTATCAGTGCCAGTAGTCGACCTCTGTCCCCATTATAGGTAGGTTCACTGCATACAGGTAGTTCTGTTTTCTGTGGTGATAATATTTATGAGCACAACCCAATGATTAATCATTCATTTCCTCTGAATACCAATCTAATATGCAGTATTAATATTTAATGCATTAAGCTAATCTCGCCACACTGTCTTTGTAGAGTCGTGATGGCTGTGTGGCCGCATTCTGCTTTGGTGGTGGTGGTGATGATTATTGTCACGGTGAGAAGAGGTGAGTGTCTAGGTTATGGTCCGATGGGATGTGTTTTGGACGGGCGTGACGTTTGCAATCATAAAAGGGTTGTTTACTGTGGGACCCCATAACCTACACCCTTACCCTGGGGGGCGATAGATTTTGTAAGGAATATTTCAGCAGTGTTGTTGGTAAGCGTCTCGTCTAGGTGCAGGATGTTTAAAAACTGCAGAGGTTTGACTGTTGCACTTTTTTTTTTTTTTTTTTTTTTTTTTATAGCTATGAATGAACATTTCATTGTGATTTTTTAAAAGCACCATATTTAGTGGTTATTATCTTCCTATCTATGTATTTTTCTTTTTACCTGTCTATCTGTCTATAATACGGCCTAATGTCCTACATCAGTTCGTAACACAAAAACTTGTATACTAAAATAGGTTCCCCAATAGTTTCCTAGGGATAAGACAATTGAAAACTAACCCTAATATTTTTCTGTTTCTCGGAACACGTATAATAATGATTCAGATTTGACCTGGGAAGGTAATGCAATATTTGTGAAATGAGGTCTAGACGTCATAAAATAATCGTAACAGTACAAGAAGCATCTGTTAAAAAAAATAAAAAATCACTACGTAAAAAAAAATATATCGCTGAAATAAAAAAAAAAAAAATCACCGAAAGTAATTTATAAGCGCACTAGTCAACTGAGTCACACGCAAATGTTTGCTTCACTCAGATACTGGTATGAGTAATTACTGTTTTTCCAGCTGTATTCTGGCTTATCAAGCAAGATTACTTGTTTCAAATATGGATTTTAATTTAAAAAAAATAAACAAACTTGTTATCACTGTAATCAAATATCCATATGTAAATAATTATATACTGAGAAATGATTAAAAAAAAAAAAAAACGTAATTGACAACTGAGGTGTTGAGAAAAATGTTACGTGATGGAGAAGGTTTTAATTTTTTAATTTAGCTCCAAAAAATATATAAAATTACATGAAATTATCAAAACAATATTTTCATTGTATACCTGCGAATATTTTCGTCGGAAAAAGCCAGTTTTTGTTGTACAGCCCTCTCTCCCTTGAGAAACTGAATTACAAGCCATTTTAGGCATGACCTACCCCAACGCCACTTAATCTAACCTAGAACCCGAGCGATTGAATCCTAACTAAAACAAATCCCAAGTTTGCCTTAGTTGTCAGCCTCCCATTCACTAGAAAAAAAAAAAAAAAAGGCCGGGGGGGGGGGGAGAAGAATGTCTTTCACACCAGTGGGGAAACCGCTTCTACGCAGTAACTCAGCTGTTGGTTAGTTGAGTCATTTACGCAGCCATTGCTCTGGTCGCCAACTGGCTAGATTAAATAAAAAGAATATTTGTTAATATTGATTTACGATGAAAGTGCTGTAGAAGAAAAGGTGTTGGGACAAGTGAGCTCTTAACTATTGAATCTCTCTTTCTCTCCATACAGTATATATATCTATATCTGTCTGTCTATAATACAATATATATATATATATATATATATATATATATATATATATATATATATATATATATATATATATATATATATATATATATATATTATATAAAGGGTGAAACGGAAATAATACCGCCTGGTTTTACCAAGCAGTCTTCACTTTTAACTATAATTAGTTTTGTCTTTTTAGGCCATTAGATACCACTTCATCAGTTCAGATGCTCTTCAACATATAAAAATATAGTTTTCTTGTTTATAATCGGATATGCATACTTTGTACTGGACAAAGCAGCAAAAGAATCCAATAAGTTTATGGATCACTGCAGGTCCGTATCTTCTAACTCTATACCACGTTGTTCTGTGGGTAAGTGAAGACTAGGGGTATAGGAAAAGAAGGAAAAAACAAAATCAAAAACATACCATGGCATAAGTAAGGAGAGGGGGGGAAAGCAAGATAGACCTCCCAGGAATGGAAGAACGTAAGATGTAATGAAAGTGATAGGAGACAGGTATGCTCGTATGGGGTGGCGGTGATAGCGTAGTTTAGCTCGAATCAGATAGTGAATGGATATCCCCCTGTTAAAACGCACATAGACTGTACAAGTGTTACATGGTGCTATGAACAGTGTTGTTTGTGGATGAATACGTAAATGTTTTTGTTCTTACCTGAATAGGCAATATAAAACTCCAAATAAGAATTGAAAGCTAATACTGTTTCTAAGAATTTGCCTTTGTGTGTGTGTGTGTGTGTGTGTGTGTGTGTGTGTGTGTGTGTGTGTGTGTGTGTGTGTGTGTGTGTGACACAATTCCAGGTCCTAGAGGCGGCAGACGTGTCACGATATTTATCACCATTCTTTACAAGGCGGAGCGATAATGTTTTTGCCCGCCTCCGTGTGTGTGTGTGTGTGTGTGTGTGTGTGTGTGTGTGTGTGTGTTCCCATTATATCTCATGAACGACTTCAGCTATCAACATGAAACCTTCCGGGTATCAAGATATACCAAAACCTGGGCCGATTTCGGAAATGGGCACTCGGGGTCAAAGTCACCAAAATGGCTGCCAAAGGTCAAGTAGTTTTTATCGCCCTCCTTTAGTACCATTACATCTCATGAACGGTTAAAGCTATTAACATGAACTCTTCAGGGTAGCCTATCGAGATATGGCCAAAATCTTTGAGTTCGAAAATGGACGGTTGGAGTCAAGGTCAAGGTCACCAAAATGGCTGCTAAAGGTCAACTAGTTTTTATCGCCCGCCTTTAGCACCATTATATATAATTAACGGCTTGAGCTATCAACATGAATCCTTTAGGCCTTAGGGTATAAAGATATGAGCATAATCTTGGACTTGGCCAACAGCATATTCTGGTGAGCGATTAGCATTAGGCTCCCGAATTCTTTTCTTTCATTACTTAATGTTTCCTATATGCCTGTAACCAGAGGGCTTAATCCCCTAAGCGGTGGCCACAAACAGCCACAATGTTCCATTGTCTTCTGGTGTTTAACTGCCCTCCTAATTTCTGAAGCCCCTCTCATGTATCTCTCCTCCCTATTCCTCAATCTTTTCCTCGGTCTACCCCTCGCGTAGCTCATCTCCTATCCATCATACTCACCCTTCTACTCACCCTCTAATTCTCCATCTCTACTCATGGCCAAACCATCGTAAAATTTGTTCCTAATGCTTTGTCACATCCAAATCCACACCACAATGCCCCTGCACTTCCTCATTTGTCTCTCTCCCCGTGAAACACCACATGCATTTCTCAAATAACTGATTCTCTCCGACAAGGAGAGTGTTTTCACCGCTTTGTTTGTTTGTCTGTTAGCAGGATTACTCAAAAACTAAAAAGAGAGATTAGAACCAAATGTGGTGGGTAGACAAACCATATCCCAGGGAACAAGCAATTAACTATTGGGACCGATTCCCATCGTATTATAGATTTTGCATCCGGAAAACTTTTTTTTTTTTTTTATCTTAATCAATGACGAGAAAACCCTCACTCATAGTGATTTGGAAATTACGTTGCCATTGTCGAAGAGTTGCACAACAATGAGTGCCTCTCTTGTTACCCTGTTCTCATTCTTGTCTTTCAACAGGGACCAGATTTCACTTCCATACGGAAAGAGTGGGAATCGCAGGGTTGACATGTAAAAATTTTACTTCCATGCTACTTTTCTTCTCAGTTGTACTCTTTCACGCACTTCATATTCTATAACTTTCCTCACTCACACTACCTATATACCCAAAGGCGCCCATTATCCATCTTCCGGCCATCCAGCCTCAATGCATTCTGACGTCTCGGAGACCATTGCTTGACTCCTGGCTACAGTCACACGTTCACCAAGCCTTGAAACTCCAGTTTATCTTCAATTTATAGTACCATCAGGAAACAACAGTGAAGGAAGTTTTCAAAACTTATCCTTCCTCACTTAGGTTATATCGACATCCACTACCCTACTCTGTATCCCTTTTAAATCACACACACACACACACACACACACACACACACACACACACACACACACACACACACACACACACACACACACACACACACACACACACAAATAACATAGACATACACATACACATACATACATCCATGCACACACATACACATACACACATACACATACACACATGCACATACACACATACACATATACACATAAACACAAACACACATAAACATACACAAACATGCACATAAATACTGTATATACATGCATATATTGTATACATACACACATACTAATACATACACATACATATACTCATATACTCATCCACGTACACATACATATACGCATATACATACATATACTTAGACATACATATACACGTACACGTACATATACAGTACATACATACTCGTACACATACATACACATACACATAAACGTTCACATACATACACATACACGTGCACGTACACATACACGTACACATACACGTACACATACATAAACATACACGTACACGTACACATACATAAACATACACGTACCCGTACACATATATAAAAATACATACACGTACATACATAAACATACACGTACATACAAACATGTACATACAGACGTACATACGCATACACGAACATATGCATACACATACATACAAACATGTACATAAACACATACACACGTACACATATACACATACACGTACACATACACATACACATACAAACAATAAGCACATACATACATACGCACATACGCACAGATACCAGACGCATACATACAAATACAAATAAATACACATACACATAGACATTCACTCACATACACATACATACACAAATGCACACACATGCACACACATACACACAGATACAAACATACACACGTAAATACATAGATACACAAATACATACACAAGTACATATACATACACACGTCCATAGACATCCATACACACATCCATACACCCATACACATATACACATATACACATACTGTATATACAGTACACACATACAGTACATACACACACAATACGTACACACATATATCCACACATACACACACATTCATACATACACACATACATACATACACATGCATGCATACATACATATACATACACATACTGTACATACATAGACACAATACACACACATACACTTTTCTCCCAACCAAATGCCAACCACTTATACTTGCACTACTTTTGTTCTCAATATTCAACATTTCTTTGAAATGTTCCTCTACATACTCACTTTCCTCCAACATTCTGCCATGTTCATCTCACCCTCTTTATAAACTACTTCTCTTATCACCTTGCCTGGCTTTCTTTGCTTTCCTCTAGAACAATTTGTTAAATTTCCTCCAATTTAAACTTATATTTCTTCCGAACTCATTCACTTCTTACTCTCACTTCCTAATTTCTTTTTCTTTACATTCAACTTTTTTTTCGTTCTCACCACGTTTTCCATCACCACGTTTTCCATTATTTTACTTGCAGTTCAGCAATTTCATTTTCTTCTCTTCAATCAACCACACTCTTCCTTTCAGCCCTTACGTCTTTTCCTCATCTCCC
Source organism: Coenobita brevimanus (assembly GCF_032717465.1). NCBI lineage: Eukaryota > Metazoa > Arthropoda > Malacostraca > Decapoda > Coenobitidae > Coenobita > Coenobita brevimanus. The sequence goes on along the minus strand of NC_137013.1, from coordinate 21,108,064 downwards.
CTACTACCTCACATGCTGTGTAGACTTTTCAGTGAATATCTTTCAGTACATATGCTTTCCACCTCCTCCATATACTTTGAATAAGTGGTTCCCGACCTTTATCATTTTATGGCTTCCCCGCAAAGTACGATAACTTCCCTGCCTTCCTACGCGCTTATTACAGCTTTCGTCGAAGAACCTAACAACGCATTATCACTGGAATCGGTGTTTTTATACTAAATTTTAATAACTCAGTCATAACTACGGAAACTGTGTGCATACTGTACACAACTGTGAACTAAAGAGAAATAAAGTTACTTGAAAACTCCAGGTTTTAAACTACACTTTTGTTGCCATCTTGAGTGTCGATGACTGTCTTGGTAAAGGGACAACAGTGATCGTCTTTAATATAAAACCACTTACACTGCCTCAAGTTGATGTTCAAGATCATGGAAAAATCTGCGTCAGAGACTGACATGCAAGGATTACATTAACTTATGTGGCTAGAGTTACATCTAATTCTCAACCTATATTCCATTAAGATCCTCTCAAAATGTGTCTTCGGCATATGAATCGTCTAAACTTCAAAAAATTATCTATTTTGCTTCGGGAATGCTCTTTACTGGAAGAATGACAAAAATGATACCTCGGAAAATTTTGTCTCTGAAAATAATGTAGGCAATTGTGTGACCCAAGACTCCCCAAGTAGTACTAAAGATTTCCTCATGGCCTGCAGAGAAACACTTGTCCCCAGGCGGTCAGGGGGTTTTGCATATCTGTGGATCATCTTGTGCCTTAAAAAGTAATGCTTATAACCAAGCCATTCACTGCATAGATGTTCATTATAGCGCTACCATTTCCATCTTCTTCATCAGTGTGTACATCACACTGAACAACCACCCTGTCTGTTCTAGCATTCGCCACTTTTCCATTCATATCTCCTGTGGAAGCTTTTCCCTCATTGAGAGGACACACGTCGGAAGTGAAAACGGTGGAAATATCTGAGAGGAACACGTAGATTTCCTTTGAGAGAGAGAATGACAAATGAAGAAGTGCAGGAGCATTGTGGTATGGATGTGGATATCACAGAAAGCCCCAGGAGAAATATACTGATGTGGTTTGTCCATGTGGAAAGGAAAGAGTACGAGGGTAACGAGAACAGTGTATCTGAGAGGTGGAGAGGGGAAGAGGGAGGGGAAGGCCGAGGAAGAGGTGGAGGGATGGACTGGAGAGGTATATGATAGAGGGGTGTGAACTGGGGAGAGTCCAGCAAAATTCCAGAAGACAGGGCGACATGGAGGAGATTTCTTTGTGGTCACCCTTTGCGGGACCAAGGCGTCTGCCAATAGGTAGATATTCTGCATGAGAGCGGTAAATATATGTATAATTGTCACAAGTTAGAGGCAGAGGATATAACCGTAAAATGTTTCTAAGTGGTTTTTAAACCCCCAATTAGCTTCTTTATTAGTTAATGGTCCCTTTATAAATATAAATAAAATGCTACCGCATCTGACGTTATGGACAGTTGTACTGTAAAGATGTGTTTTAATAAAATTTAATATAATAATGATTATAATGTATGAATAAAAATACATACCGGTAAGTGAAAATTCACACGATATAACATATAAAGACTACGAGCCTTCCAGTAAGAAAAAAACACCAATTACAATACTGAAATCGGTAATAGTGTTTATATAAATCAAAAGCTCATGAAGATGTTTGTTAATTTCATAAAGTTATAGAGTAGGTTAGTTTTAAATTGCTGTTAAGAAGCAGGAGTGCTTGCCAGGTGGTAGTAGAAAATTCCGGATCGTTCTCGCATTTTTAGTTGCTAGTTGGAATTGCCAGGTAGCCTACTGATATGAATGGAGTGATTTTTTTTTTTTTTCTATTTGGATGTTAAATTAGAAAATTTCAGTCTGTATGCTAAAGTATTTAAGAGTGGTACGTAATATAAGAAAGCTCTGGAATATTTTGGGTGTCTCCGACCTAGAATTGGGTTGCTGCTAGGAGTACCTAGAACGTTCGAGTAGCAAGGAATGTTATAAAATGATGGGGGAGAGAGTAGGCCTGTCAGTTTACTTTTGGTCCTTGTAAGTTGGTGTAGCTCTGGCACTTGTGAAATTAGTCAAGTTGGCAAGCAAACAGTGTAATTACTTGGAAAATAAAGACTACGAACTCAAGAAGCCGTGTTATTACGACCCCTGAGTTAATTTTGTGTGCATTGAAAGGCTGACCATACAAGGAACGATTCACTGGGCGACGTCTTTCCTATAATGAACTACTGTTGTTGGAGCCTGTGGCAGTGTGGGATGAGGACATAACATTACACAGTATTGATTAAATCCATGACAACTCCCACAACTCGATCCGGCTTCGTTATATTAAGTGTTGCCAACTTGGCGACTTTATTGCTGGATCTGGTTAAGTTTTGTAGTCGCTCAGCTACTTTTTCTGCCGTTAGTGACGGCGACATTTTACCTTCTTTCTCTATAGCTTGGCGAGATTTTGGCCATTTTTTTTTTTTTTACCAAGCCAATATAAGAGCAAACAATCTTAAAAACAGAAGCTAAAAATAAGTAAAATGGGCACACGCCATCCAGAACGATCGTTTGTGTCCTGAATGCACTCGTGTTGTACAGCTCACCGTGACTGTCCTGTCCTGTTCCTGTTAGGATTCTCAGTGGAATTACAGCGCCTTCTTCCTGTACTTAATCACTGACTGTAACTAGCCTTTCGTGAGGAGCGGTATTCTGACAGTCGAGTGCCCTTCACGTCATATTAAGAAACCAGAAAATACTCCAAGCGCATGGCTCCGCCAGTACCATTGCCAAACGGATCCGGATCCGTGGAGATATTGTGTGGATAAGGTGACCAGAGTCCCGCTTTTAGGCGGGAAAGTCCCGCTTTTGGACGTCCGTCCCGCTTTTTAAATTGTGACTAGAATGTCCCGCTTTTTGAAAAAATTTTCTTAATTGTCCTGCTTTTAGAAAATTACTATTGCATTAGATATAACATGACCTTTTCTGAAATTAGGATGAATTAGAAAAATTATGCATAATCCTAACCAAATGAAGTACCGAATTACTAATATAAAATCTGTGATACTCACTAGTTGGCAGCTTTGGTCAACCCATTCACTGCACTGTTCGGTACGTTCGGAGTTCTTATGGGACGTTAGTTGATTAGCAGCCTCAGGTTGAGGTGTAGCGCAGTAGCGGTCTGTCACATTAGTCAGTACACACACACACACACGCACGCACGCACGCGCGCGCGCTAGTGTCCCGCTTTTAGCTCCAATAAATCTGGTCACCTTATGTGTGGAATACGTAGGATCCGGATCCGTCCCCAAATTTAATCAATGAGGAACTTTCAGAGTGTAGTCTGGTACCTAGCTGGTGAGCCCTAGCTCAGTCCTAGACCTGGAAAAGTAACTTAACTATTGTGACTCTTCTATGTGTCTGGATAAACTTGCGAGAGTTAGCAAAACCATTGACCATTAAAGCCACCAAAATACTCGTTGATAAAAAATATCACACCCATGAATGAATACTTTTGACTGGCTATTTTGCACATGCGTGCACTGGTCTTCCATCCGGCAATCCCTTACACTGTCATTTCGTTATATTACAACCGTAATGAGTTCAGTGGAATTGGCTTTCATACCTACATTCCTATCGTCTCTGAGTCACAATAGTGCTTACCTGAAGCTTGTCATTGCCTTAGTTTTCTGATATTTAATATTTGCCAAATACCGCCTCTTGATATTTGTTTCCATACATCATAGGCGACCGCCCCCATGGCGGAATAAAACATAGCTAACTTTTCGCTAGCTCTCGGTGCAGGCGGATATGCTTATTGTATATTTACTAGACTATTGTGGCATTTAACAAAGGTTTTTAAGTCTAGTATTTGTGTGATTCGTATGATGCACCTTGATTTATACAATGAGGGGAGGGGGGAAGGCAATTACAAGTTAGCCTAGAGCGTGTGTTGCTGGATGAGCTTGATTAAGCCACTTCCTTCACTTTGAGGGCGTAAGTCGTTTTATTCTTTATTCCGACGATTTCGTTCAACTCAGGGGAGACTGAACTGGATGATAATAGCCTTCATTAACCCCCTTTAGTATGAGAATGTTCTAAATGGTAAAATCATCTGGAAACAAGAATAAAACTAGTCATATCGGACCGAAAAAGGCTTCTGACAACACTCGTTCAGAGGCTTACCTGATGTTCATTTGGTACATGCTTTATTTTACCATCCCTTCCAAAAACTTAAGGAATATACGTGATGCTAAGTGGCACTGGAGACTTGGTACGACTTCCATCTCTATTACACATTATTATCCTCTTGTACGGATAATAATGTGTAATAGAGATTACCCACTTCCCGAAGCACTGGTATGAGATGGTGAAATGTGAAGCAGCAACCAGACCTTGTACGTCTGGTAACTGTGAATGAGGAGGAGGCAGGGAATGGGGGCAGAGGAAGGTTTGGTGATAGGTTGGGAATCACGTGTAAATCTGCCATGTATGGCTTGGACTGTGTGTTTGCATTGATTTAGTAAGGATCATGACAATATGATGCCAGCATTTTATGAAAAAAATTGCATTGATGTCTGTAGAATTAGTGTTGTCAGGAAAGGTATGGAAGTTTGCTGGGTTCGGACAGGTATGAATGCTTTCATTCCCCGTCGACTTTAACATTAGACGTTTCCCCGTAGATATTCGTAACGATATAACATATATTTATATTTTTTTTGTCTAAAACAAAGCCACTATTATATATACAGTATATATATACAGTACAGTAGGCTCGCACAGTGTGCAAGAGATTGGGCGGTCCATGACCGCGCACACTGGGAATTCGCGTACTGGGAATACATAATCTTATGGGAATAATTACATATGGGCGGTACCCCCTCATACCTGGACATTTTTTGGCCCTTAGAGACATAAAAAAGGTAAAATTTTTCAGACATTGTACTACAGATATAGCTGCAATAACAAAAATATGGCCATTCACCTTAACAACAGTAGACAACAGGCCTGATGGATTTAAACAACAAGAGTTCTGAGGCGCGGTAACGCACTTACAGTGCCCCCACCACCACTCCGGCCGCACCACGCTTGTTTAACGGTTGCCAATGTTGTATTATTCCAGGCTTTGATGAAGAAATTTACAGCCTGTTGAATGTTACATTTCTTCAAGAATGCAGCAACAGTCATTATGGTGGGGGTTGCAGATATGCCAGGTGAAGCAGGTGAGTCAGGTGGGGCTGTGAAGGTGGAGAGGGAGGCGGCTGGTGAGTCAGGTGGGGCAGTGGAGGACGGTGGTGGGCTAGTCAGGGGAGGTGGTGAGGGGAGGATCCTTCCTCTCCTCCTCGCTACTGCTCACATTTTCGGCAATTTCCTTCATCTCTTCTTGCTTGTTTGTGTCATTCCTCATCTTGTTATGGACGTACTGGCAGTATAACAACTTGGTATTCACGAAATAAACATCATTATTATAGAAACTGGGTATCTATTCTAACTTACTGTTATTGCCGAAAACGTTATTATTGAAGCTGATATTGGCGATATCTTATTGTAGACTCCTCTTGAGCACCTTCCCCATGAGCCTCTAGGTCACTATTGGTGCGTTGTGTGTGTGGGGGGGGGGTCGTCTACTGATGGAAAATGGCGTTTTTAAGCCACTTCTTGCATCTCAATCAATCAATCAATTGCCAGACGCCATAATCCCGTAAGGGGTGGCCATTGACTTTGAGTTATTTGTTTTACAGGGAGGGGCACTAACCCTCCACCAACCCACTTGTTGACACGTAGGGAGCACGTATGGTTTGGTTATATGGTTACCACCAGCAGGAGATAGCCGTTGTTCCACCCGACATGACCCGTCGAGCCATGGTAGTCTTCAGAAATCGCCTCCAAGCGTGTATAGACAATGACAGCCACCATTTGGAGGATGTCATCTTTAAAACATGATGAATAAAAACTGAATTAAATGAAGTTTGATGTGTGCAAATAATATTTTGATTATCTTTAACCATTTTTTTCATTTATCTTTGAAATGTGGGAAGTTTTTCTGTGTCTCCCTGTGTGTGTACATATTATATATATATATATATATATATATATATATATATATATATATATATATATATATATATATATATATATATATCTATCAATGGCTACTGTTCATCAACACACACCTATGTCGTGGAGTTTACGAGTCTCGTCCCATCTCCTGGTCAACTTCCTCACTGTGGGGATCGAAACCCCTACCTCGCGGGCAATCATTCGTATGGAGTGCCCAGCTTGTCGTAGACCGAATAATGGTCCCCTGAGTGCTACTTGCCGTTGTTGATCCATTCTCGGGTCATCTGCATCGCTTTTGCACTTTGGGAATACGTCTGACGCATTATCATTGGCAATTAATACTGTGAAGTTAGCAAATCTCCAAACCCTCCCAACCGCGGCCACCCTCCCTTCCACTCACAGTTGCCAGACATGTGGGGTCTAGCTACTGCTTTGTGACTATTCGTCGACCGCCAATGCTTCGAACAGTGGGTAATGCGGAACTTTCCCTAAGTTAAATGAAGCAAACTGTCGATATTAAATTATACATACATTTTCTTCTTTTGTTTTCATATTTTAAACGAACATTAAGGTGGCACCTTTTTTTCAAAACTTAGCCAGGCGATGTAATTTTGTCAAATAGAAATCAAAGGGCATTGTGCCAAAGTTATAATAATAGCATAACAATAACTAGGCATTTTATTTTCTGGCGCAGCAGTGCAAGCCATGAATTATCACATTTAATCACCTTATCAGTATAGGTCATTCTCAAACATTAACGTAGGACGGACGAAACAAGCACTGCTCTTTGGTAAACAAGCATGAGCTGTTCTAATCAGAACTGTCCCTTTAGTGTGCATGCGCGTCTCGTGGCAAAATGTTAAATGTATAAATTTACAAAATAATAAACTGCAGATAATACAAGAACTGTCAATACAAAAGTTTGTTAATAATACGTAATAGGCCTTAATGTATGGAAGAGATCAGCTACAATGTTCAATAAACCGAATAGAATTTATGCAGCGCATAGTTGTGAAGGCCTGACACTTCGGTATCAAGTCTACGATTATAAATTCTAAAATTATGAAAATAAAGGAAATAATTCCTGTTGGTTATGATTTTTCAAAGTAATATTTTATTAATTTCAACGGCATATGCCATTACTTTATCTCACAGTTCGATACTGGAGTAAAAATAATCCACGGCCATTACAAGCATGGTAACCAGTAAAAGACTGGTGAAGGACAGAGTTTGGAATGACTCTGAAAGTCCCTCATTGTTCCATGACCCATGGCCCACTCTTCCACAATATTTTATTGAAATTCATTGATAACTTTTGGAGACATCGTGCGGGATGCATAGAATCCGGATGCGCCCTAAATTTTATCAGTTCTTTCTTGGCCCATGGCCCACCCTTCCACAAAACTTAATTGAAAATTCATTAAGAACTTTTGGAGGACAGGCGGGGTGGTTGATGAGTGTGGTGAAAAACTACTGAAGAGGATGGGAATGGTAGACCTACAATGAACGCAGAGAATGGCTTGGTTCTAGGCATTACTTTTGAAGGCACAAGATGATCCACAGACATGTATGGTGGGGTCCATGACACTCTGATCCCCCTGGGGACAATACTGTTTCTCGGCAGGCCATGAGGTAATCTTTAGTACGACTTGAGGAGTCTTGGGTCATACAATTTCCTACATAATTTTCAGAGTCAAAATTTTCAGAGGTATAATTTTTGTCATTATTCCAGTAAAGAGCACACCTGAAGCAAAATAGAGGTAATGCAGTCATTGCACGTCTGTCTCTGAAGCAGAGTTTTCCATGGTGTTGAACATCAACTTGAAGCACTGTAAGTGGTTTTATGTTAAAGACGATCACTGTTGTGCCTATACTATGATAGTCATTGATACCCAAGATGGCAACAAAAGTGTAGTTTAAAACTTGGAGTTATGAACTTTTTTTTTCTTTGGTTTACAGTTGTGTATGTACACAGTTTCCGTAATTATGGTTAACCGAACTGTT